>NC_069782.1:157876875-157916875 GCF_027406575.1 Nycticebus coucang | reverse complement strand
CTCACCGTGCTATGGCCCTGTGTCCTCTTTGGTGCTGTGTCCTCAAATTTTGGAGGCTTTGAGGACCCTGGGTGCTCAGTGCCCGGGGGCTTGACACTCCAGGCCACAGTTCAGGGGCACTTGTACCAGGCAGCCAACGGATGTTCATTCTGTTAAAGGTTCTGTTGTATATTAATTTTAAGTTGCAGTGTCTGCACTACAAGATGACACCACTAGCATTTTGATTAAGGATTTTATACATAAAAAAATTTTCATTATCTGAGTTCCCAGAGACTTTCCTGACTGGTTGGCCACCTGACCCGCAGCTGTGTCTCAGAGTGTCAGGGTAAGGGCTCGGGCAGGCAACTGTGCTCTGTGCTATTTGCTCTGTTACATGAACAATTAATGGGGCTTTTGACTCTCAGGAAAGTCAGAACTCTTCATAACGAAAAAAAAAAAAAAAAAAAAAGGAAAGAAAAAGGCAGTGCAGTGGGTTTCACTCATCTTCTCTTTGATTTCAGAAGAGCAGCTTCACTGACTCCTGGCGTAGCACATGGGGTTAGGGGATGGCCTCTGCCTTTACTGACACTCCAGTTTGCATTTCTTTGTGCTGTGACATAGCCAAGGGGAAAGAAGTTAAGCAATTTGGCCTATATATATTTTTTTCCAAACAAGACGTCCGTTATCCATCCTGGTCACTTTAACTCTGTTAACATCTGCTCAGTTGTGGGCAAGGAGCAGTTATTACAAAGCAAATCACAGATTCACCTGTGCCTTCTCTTACCAAGTGAGGGAAGGGAAATGTCTGTGGGACTTGCTGGGAATGTATTTCTGGCTACTGAGCTCCCTGGAGGCAGGGAAGGCTCCTGATTGGGAAGCAGTGTTTAGGTGGGAGCCAGCAAGGAAACGATGGGATACCTGGACACCAGGCCCATGTATGCCAGGTCTCTGCAGGCTGGAGCTGCTGCTACCCACAGGCTGGCCAGGTGGTGTCTGCAGGCTCCCATCAGAGCCTGCCTGAGAAGCCCTCTAGTGGGGATAAGCGGGACAACGCTCCAGGGCCACCAGCTCTGATCTTGTCCCTCTGGATCTCAAGCTTGCTGTGTACCTTGCTGGACAGGAGGGCAGTGAGTGGGGGCAGAAGGCAGAGACTTCCTTGTGGGCTACAGCACAGGCTTGTGCACAGAGGGGGATGCCGCTCGGTCCATATGCTGGACCTTTGATAGCAGGTGGAGGGGATGGCTTTGCAAGACCCAGACCCAGTGGCAGGGAGGTGGGAGGGGGGGAAGCTTTCTGCAGGTGCTGGGACCTTGTGGGTGGTACTGGATCTTTCAGGATGCACTCTTGGAAAGTTGCACTTGAGCGGAACAGACCTCCACCTGTGGGGCTGCTGGAGTAGGGGGCCCCCAGTCCACCTTCTCCGCTGTCAGGCCCTGGCCGGCGTGCTGCCATCTGTGTAGGCCCAGGCCTGCTGCACTCCCTACTCACACTGGGGTTTTGATAATTCTCTACCTTTTTTTGTAATTGCAGAATCATAAAATATTTTAATTTCAAGGTTAGCAATTTTCTCTTGCATACTTAATTTATAATTAGCTGTTTTATAAACCTGTTCTGCGAATATAATTTTACTGTTGCCAAATGTTCTTCATGAATAATTAAGGACAAATCCCTATTTATCAAATTATTAATATACCTAATAGCCTTGTTTTCATAAACAATGCTTTGGAGTTGGATTTAAAGAAAACCTTCTCAGAAGGATCTTGTGTTGGGTTCCCACCATGGCCGGGACCTGCTCGGGGTGTCTGCACAGAGGGGTGCTTGTGTGTGCTGGTGTCATGGCCCTGGCCTGCTTTCCTCCACAAAAGCCCAGGTATCAGTAGCTGGACAGACACAATGGCCATTCACCAGTGGGCCTGGGCCTTCTCAGCGTTACGAACAATGTTGTTATTTGTTCTAGCAATTCACCAGGAACATTTTTGGAGGAAATGTAACAGGTGAAACCCTCCTTTCAGCCTTCAACGACCTCTTTAAATCCTGCCTCCATGAGGACTGTGCCAATTTCCAGAGTGAGGAAAGCAACCTGGACATTCGAGTTTGGACGTGAAGGACCTAAAATGCCACCGTCTTGGCCCTTTTATCGGTTGACTCAGACCATGCACGATTCGGGTCCAGGAGACGGAGCAAGAGCCATGGCGTGTGCTTCTAACTGAAAGGGAGGTGAAACTTCTCGCTGAGGGGTGCAAGACCGAGGCATGGGGCCTCTCCTTCTTGAGTGCTCTTAAATTTCATCGAGGACAACAAAATTCTTCTTTCTCCCTGCACCAGGATTCAGATCATTTTCTTATGAAGCGAAGGTTCCTGGCTCGCACCCACTCTTAGTTGGAATGATTGAAATAACAAGGGAACCAGTATGCTAATTCAGAGCCATTCCTTGAAGACCAAACTTGTGGGCGCATCAGCAGGGTCTGCAGCAAGGTCTCGGTGCCTCCCCACTGGGTGTTCTGGGGACCAGCGTCCATCAGGAGCGTGGGGGCCGCGACGACGGCGGGTCAGGCTGTTTGTGTTTGCTTATTACCACTCTCCAGGTTTACAGTCTGTGCTCTGGAAGGAGCCGAGGGCCTCTGCGCCCCTCTTCTCAGGGCTGGCATGTAGGAGCCCAGTTGCCATGTGTGTGACTCCATGTGTATGATTCATTCCAGAGCAGTTTTAGTCCTCATAAAATATTCATTTTGGTTGTGCAGGGCCCTGTAATTGCCATCTCTCACCCTGAATTATTTATACCTTGCACAGACTGACAAAGCTTTGCCATGCGGCCTTAGATGAATCAGAAACACGGATCTTTGCTGCCAACAGCATTATAGTCTCACAAAATATGGCACCAACGTCATTCTGGGCTGCCTCATCTCTAAATCCAGCTTTTCTTGATTTGACATTTTCTTTACTCTTCCATTGTCTTAGCCAGGCAGAAAGGTTGCCTCTTAACTCTGGCAGCAACCTTCCCTGCCTGCATTATAGCCGCTGTGCTTGAGAGAACTAATGTATCTTTATTGCCCTTACTTTTTTATGCTCGGTAACAAGACAGCGCTTGGGCTCACTTTAGAGCCATATATTATACATTAGTGATAAAATGATGCAAATAGTCCTGAATACTCTTCAAACAGATAGTGGAGATCAGCCTGGATCAAGCTGCTTGTCACAAAAACAGAAAATAAAAGGTGACGTGCGAAGTTGGGCCGTGCAGCTTGCTCCCCTGCTGTGGGCCACGGCTGGCCCTGGGCTGAGGGTCCCAGAGTGTCTGGTGACTTGTAAGGGCTTCTTAGTGGGTTCTCAGCACCCTAAATGCACCCGTTCGCCAGGCTCTTCCCCGGGCCTGTGCTTACCCTGCCGTTTCCATGCTGCTGCCAGGTGCTGACTGGTGTTTCCTTCCATCCCATCCCAGTGTGCAGACTCCTCCTTCACTGAGGACTCCCCGTCCCTGACATGCACCCTCCCCTGCACCCCCGTGACGGGAGATGAGCAGTTAGAGTGGAGGACATTGGAATCATGTCCAGAGATTTAGGAAAACCATGTTAACATGAATTAGGCGCTGGCAGGAGGGAACCAAACTCCCCCATAGACCTTTTAAAATCTGGAAGGGAAAGAAACTCAGTCAGCTTTGAACATCAATAGCTCTGGTTTCTGAGTGGGGACAGTGACAACCTACAAAAATCCCAGTGACAAATTCCCAGGTGCCGGAAGACTGCAGGACAGAGCATCCGTGAGAGGTTCTAGCTTGGGGCTGCCCAGTGATGTGGGGAGCCGAGCAGGGTTTACCACAATTTTAACATCTTGGTTCTTCCCCGAGCCACAGAGAGGGATTAATTTATGGCTCCTGGCTCATCAGCAAAGGGAGGTGAGGAGAGAGGGCTCAGTGCTGTTCCGAGTAATGGATGACCTGTACACACATTTCTCTTGTATATGTTGACATGCTGGAGTAATGAAGTTAAGGCTTTGCACACATGTGCCCCCTCATTAAGCTGCATTACCTGCGTTAAAACTAATAATTGCCACTCAGAGCTGTGCTCCCATTAATCATTTATAATGTTTTAATAAGTTTTTAATCAGGACCTAAAAGGCTAGAGAGCCGCACCGGCAGGTTCGACACTGGTGTCCTCCATGCATGCACAGGCTTGATTTAAAATGTGATTTTTTTTATTAATAATTCAGCCTACAAAGATGATAGTTCTTAATTAAGCAAGCTGGCACGGACGGGGGGAAAAATGTACATGGCAGTAGATGACAGTGAACAAGATCTTTCCCACTTAGAAACTGGACATACAAAACAAAAAAACCCACCCTCGAGTTTGTTTTGAGAATTATCTCCGTAGCCAACAGGAATTAGAGTGGCAAAGTGTCCCTGGGATCTTCAGATGCCTAAAAACAGGCGCGTGCATGGAGGGAGAGGCTTGAGACCCTAAGTTCGGATAAGCACAGGCCCTAAATTTGTGCACAACCTGTGCATGTCTCCCCTGGAGCTGGCAACAAGTCAGGGGGTGCGTCTGATGTGAGCCAAGTGATGCTGGCATTTTTCTTAAATAAGGAGCTTCGTGATCAGAGCTGGCAAATAGAACAGTGTCCAGAGGGAGTGAGGAAGCTGTTTTAATGAGCCCGCAGCGAAAGACAAAATACAGACTGATTGACAGGGCGCATGATCTGCTGGGGAAATAATGTCAGGGTTGCATTGCCCATTAGAAACAGAGAAATCGGTAAAGGGGGGAAGAAAGATAGGCACTTGAAACAAGAGCCCTGGTGTAAATATAGTGCACTTCACATTCCTTTTGTGTTGTGCACTTGACTTCTTTTAAACAGATAACCTTATCAAAACTATCATGAAATATCAGGAACAGTTACAGAAAATACTAACTAGAATGCTGACAGCAAGCTGAGCAGGGTGACTGGCAAAGCACAGAACTCGGGGCTGTATTTGCTTTTAGAGTGTCTACCTGGATTTTACTTATCTGAACACATTAAAACCACCAGGAAAAGTTTAATTTGAGTCATACAAATTTCTCCAAACGGAGGACTTGGTGGGATCTGTTATGGAAGTGGATATTGAACTGGCCGGCAAAGCCATTAAATCCCATCAGATCTCTTTGGCATCATTTTAATGAGAATCATTGCAAAAGTACAAGATCATGGTATCTATAAGTGCCTCTTGACAGCTGCTGCTGAAATTGTGATGAAAAGAAAAACCATTATAGCAGAAATTTAGCGATAAGGCTCTTTGGAGGGACGGTGGGGCCTAGTGTGGCTCCAGACTGAGAAGGGTTAATTTTCTAAACCTAATAATGTTCGATAGTGAGGTATTTGTCAGGAGATAAAGAAGTGATAGAATCTGGGAAGTGGGTCCCTTGGCGATTGTAGTACAAATATTGTTAATGCGGTGTGGTTACTACAGCGGAGGGAAGTAAAATAGCCCGTCCACCAGAGACGGGCTGTGCTATAGCAGTGCCAGAATCCCCAGACAAAGGCCAGTCGGTGCTGAACTGCAAGTCAAGCTGTGGATATTTCCAAATCCTTGTACGTCTGCGTTTGTATGCAGGGTGTTGTGCGTGCCGGGGGAGCGCCGCACGTGGAGTCCAGGTACTCCCAGGCAGGGGCCAGGCACCAGGACCTGCAGCCTGGGGAGGGAGGCCCTGGCTGAGGACCTCTGGGCACAGCTGTAAAATGCAGTCCCATCACCCTCTGCCCCCTTCTTTATGACGTCACGGAGGCACTACTAGTATATGAGACACATAACTTGAAATGTACAAGAATTTAATAAGTCTGGTGTTAAAGCAATTTGTCATGGCATATTTGAAGAATAAATCAGCCTAATGGAGCAGATTTTTTTTCTCCCGTATGGCATTAAAGAACGTGAGCCCCGTAATAGCTAATGGCAGGAGTGAGGAAAAAAGCGAGCCTGACATTAAGACCCTCGCATTTTGGAAATCCAATACGTATTGACCTGTGTACTATCTCGGTGCACAGATCTGGTGTCAGCAGAATGTGGTCTTGTATGGGAACTGCTCATTACAGGTTTGTGAGGAAGCGCATTGTCTCTGAAGCGGCCAAACCCGATCGCCTAGAATTGCTCAGTAATCAATACTCCCGCGACTGATGGCCAGGCGTGCACACACCACAGCTGCGGCCACTGCTTTCAGGGACTTCCCAGTAATTAGCAGGGACCTCGAGGAAGCACTCCACTGGCCACCCTTATCAGTCAAGGGAAAGTCTCTTAAAGGCTCTATCTTTTAATTTGACTCTTAACTATTTCATTTCAGCGGCACAGTGAGGACCGAGCCACTCATGCCCGGGAGAGCCTGGTTCCCCTGCTGGGCGTTGTGCTCTTGTCTGCTTAGGGCAGGGACTTTTTTTTGTTAAGTGATACTGGCAGAACATGACATTAAACATTCAAAGTGAATAGTCTGGTGGCGTTTTGTCCATTTGCGAGGTTCCACAGCCACCCTCGTCTCCAGCTCCAGATGTTTCCATCCCCACCCAAGGAAACCCTGTACCATTGAAGCAGTCACCCCCTTTCTTCCTTCCACCAATAGCTGGTGACTCTTAAAACTGCCTTTCCCGGCTGGCTTTCCGTTCTCACTTTTTCTTGTCAAGGTTATCCCGTAGTGGAATAGTAGTAACTAAAAACTTGGGGGCTCATCTCAGAGTTGGGCTCTCTGCAGCCCCTGGGAACCTCTGGAAGCTGTCACCAGGATTTACACACGGAAGCTTGGGATTTTGATTGATGACATGGAGACCTCTCCTCTGTTGTGTGAGTTTGTTGCTTATTAGGAACTCTGCCTCAAAACTGAAAAAGGAGCCCCACCGCACCCAGAAAAGATCCCAGTATTTTTCATTCCTGACTCCAATTTCCCACATTACCCGTGATTGAGGGCCAGGAGAGAAGGTCATGCCTGCCAGGACCGAGGCTGGAACGCAGGCGCAGGAAGGATGTGTTTGAAGCCAAAAGCTCTTTCCTTGGAGTGTGGCCACTTAACCTCGAGCGGAGGCAGGAGTGCACCTCGGAATCACAGCTCAGCTTGACGAGGTGTCTTTTCACAGGGCCAGTCAGGGTCACACCTTCCAGCGTGCAGTGACTCACATAGTCCAGCACTGCAAAACCAAGCTCTGGACCAGCCTGAAACTTGACAATTAGGGAGAAATTCCTGTATAGAGTTCCTAAGATGCTGAGAAGTAGGTAATTTCAAACAAGTGATAGCTACATCCGAAAGGCCGCCCGTTAAAACAGCCCGAAGTTTCCTTGTCTGCTCACTCACCAGGGCGCACCTGGCCAACCCACTGCAGTTCATCATCTGTTCCTTCTTTGACCAGAGGGAAAGAAATCATTATTACACCATCAGTGGCTTCAGTTAGGTGAAGACAACAGTGGCAGCGAAGGCGGCGGGGATGAGCTGTATTAATTACCTAATACTTGCTGGCAAGGTAATTTTATCAGTGGTCTGGCCACTGGTAAGTTGCAGGTTTTGATAGAAGTGGGTAAGTTCTCACTTGTGTGGAAACAGGAGGGAAGGGTTGGTGTCAGATAAGTGCATGTCACTGGCTTTTCTCTGACAAACCAAATTCATTCCTTATGTAATTGATAACGGCCTTGGCCAATTATTTCGCACATTACAATACACAGAGGCCCCTTTACAGGTTTTGCAGGGCTGTAATTAGCTATGCTAATATCCCCTTTATTGGTCCTAATATCGCTGCACACCTTTTGCCATCCTGGAACCCACTAGAGCCCCATGGCCTGTCAGGACTGCTGATTATTGAGAAGGATAGCTTTAATCAAACATAATTGCAGTTAATTTTTCTCTCCTGCTCTCTGTTGCCAGCGTCTAATGCCACGGACTCCTTGATATTCCATTAAATTACAATTAAACAGCCTCCTTTGTTTCTGATTGTCCTGAACAACACCACAAAGTTCTGTAGCCGTTTAAAGGAGAGCTGTTTGGTCCTAATTGCCTGCTCGCTCACAAAGGGCCAATTTACACAATACCCATGTAGAATTTAAACAGTTCATAATGTAATGGATATTACACAGGAGCCTCACACTACAATTAAAATGATTTTCATCAGATAGGGAAGCTCTGGTTAATCAGCTTCATAAAAGTAAATATAAATGAACTAATTCATAGCTTAAACACACAGAAATGGAGCAGACTTTGAAATTAGTCACTGTGGCGGGGCCTTGCCCCTTGTTCTGAGATACCCAGGCTGGGTTCTAGTTAAAACCGTGTTTCCTGTTATTGGTTCTAGCCCAGAGTCAGGTGTCCCCCCTTCTAACTCTTTGCCCTGGAGTTAGGGCAAGAGTGGCCGGATGCAACTCTGATAGGAATGTGGCCACCACCACACTGCTGACTTTATTAACTGGGTGTAGCGGTGACCACACTCTGATTAGAGCAGTTGAAGAATCATCGCAGCAGGACTGGGGGCCTTGGCGTTTCTGGCTTACACTCAAGACACTGGGGGCCAGGCCGCGCTGCTGCTCCAGCGCTGTCTTCCCGGCACAGGGCCAACCGTGGTCCTTCTGTCTTCACAGGCCCTGGGGAATTAGAGGAGGCCTCCTGGAAGCAGTCACTCCAAGAATGGACACAGTTGTCCATGTGGCATTGTCCTAATTCCTGCATGCTGCAAGAGGAAAGCCCATCTCAGGGGTAGTAGGATCATACCTTTCCCCCTTCGAGTGGAGTGGCTCCTGCGAACTTGCCAGGATTTCGTAGGTGGTTTCCAGGTGCCCTGATACGGGGAAAGGTGAGCACACTGGTGTGTGCCAGGGTGCCTTTCACTCTCTCTTCCCCCTGCCTGGGAGAAATAAGTAAATAAAGCCCATATTTCAAGCTTGATTTACTCTGGTACCTACTGTGAAAGATGATGACTCTTTAGGGAAATAAAAACAGGGTCAGGGAATTAGTGTGCATAATGGTCATTTCGATGACGGGCCGGCAGATGCAACAGGAAACACCGTCCACAATTAAGCGTAATGTACTAACGACAGGTTAGAATTTTTATCGCCTCGTTGCCATCGAGCAGCAAATCCATGTTTCACAGTAGTAAGGAATTTATTGGTGCTAAAGCCAAAGATTTTCTGACATCGGAAAGGTTTTTCCTTTCATAATAAGAGTATTAAATTCTTTGTGTACGAGACTGTGGAAGTGAGATATGTAAAGTGGTTGTCAGATATTTCTTAGGACAAAGCCAATTAAAGGGTAATTGAGTAAAGGATGAGAATTACCATTTGCCTTCACATGCTGGGATTGGGTTTTCCCAACCGCTCCCCAAACGTCACAGTGAGTTCCCCGAGTGCTTCCTAGTTGGGAGCACGTGTCTACTACATGTGTCCTTGTGTTGCAAGGCCAGAGGAGCGGCGGGCCAACCACCCGGTGGAGGCTTGCCTGAATCCTTGGGCAAACACAACCAACACAGGGTGAAAGGTGAGCACAGAGCTTCTTTCTTCCTGGTGAAGCTTCCTGTCTGTCCTACATCTGTCCAGATAACCTGGCATCAAACCAGCTGCCTTCTGCTTACTTTAGACAGAAGCAGAAACCATCATTGCCACATCCAGAATAGAATGTGTCTGTGTGCACGTATGTACCTTGACCTTCTCCAGAGTCAGCCCCACGTGTGCTCAGTGTGTTTCTGGGGCCCAGCTCCCAACTTTGTCCTGTGGGTTTCTCCTGCTGCTGGCAATAGTTAAGGCCCAAGAACGCCAGCACAGTGCAGCGTGGCAGTGCCAGGGCAAAGGCTACTCAGGACTCTCTCGCAACCCACTCTGCCCTCTTGGAACAGAAGGATGAAGTGGCTAAAAAGTCATCAAAGAATTCAAAGACGCCTCCTCTGGAGGAGGAAAAAATATTGTTCCCATCACAGACAAACCTCCCTTCGGCGGCTCTGTGGGGTACATCCTCAGATGACCAGTTTCTCCGGCTGGTGCCTGCTCCGAAGAGTAGCCAGGCGGTAATGTGCGGTGTAATTGCACTGTGTGGCTGTCCCCGAAGTGAAAACCTAATTGCCTGACAGGACGATAAGTTTGTGGCGCCCTCACCTTGTTAGGCCCTTTCTGATGCAGGTCAGATGCAGGGTGGCCGCAGGTGCGCCTAATTTACCTCGCTGCAGAACGTGTGGAGTTTAATTGCACAGTGGTTGTTAGGAAAAATTGGTGGGTGGAATATCAAGTGACTTACTGTATGCTGATGGCAGATGGTGTTAAGAGGCATTGTGAGCTGAGTGTATAGGTGAGGTGAGTTAATAAAAGATGTAAAATAGTCAGGCCTCACGGTATGTGAGAAGATTTAATGTAAGTGGCCACATTCTTTCCCCTATCAATTGGATTTTCTTTAGCCATGGTAAAAAGTCATCCAGGAGATGGTGGGAATGCGGAGAGATGCAGCTTAGTCTGCTGAGTCTTTTTATCTTCTGTAATTATAACCGTCAATGAAGAGGCTGGAACATGAGATTGAATTGAAGGAAATCAGGTGAAATATCCTAAAACATGAATAATCACCAAGTAGGACCCGTGATACTTGGGGCTAGATAGAGGAAGGGTTTGTTTGTACCTTGCTGGACGATACTCGGGTACCCAGGGAGAGAAGATGTGGCGGCACAGAGACGCCCTCCGGCTCAGGATGCAGCACAGGGACGGTCAGGACAACATGAGGACGTTTCTGTCACAGCCTCTCAACACTGTCAGGACCCCAGAAACCAGGAAAAGGCTTGGTGGAAAGTAGAAATCGCACTCATGTCCGGCCTTGCCTCCCGGCCCTGGAGAGACCTGCCTGCCGCCCCACCTGCTCTCTGCCCAAGCCACAGTTTCATTACGGTCAAGAGTTGCTGATTTTTTTCCTTAAAAACACTGGAGACCTTGAACAGAAACCATTGAAGCTCTTAGAACAATACTTCCCCCTACCCTCCAGTCCTTTCTTTTCTTAAGAGATGTACCTATTGGAACTTTAAAATCTGTTTTTAAAAAGTGTGTTTGCTTAGCATTGGTGTCCTCTGAAATTAGGGTTGCCAGATAAAATATGACAGATCCAGCAAAGTTTCAATTTTGGGTAAACAAATTTTTTTTTGGAAGGGTAGACAATTTTTTTAAAAGGTAGGTATGCCTCGGGACCTAACTGTACTAAAAAATTATTTGTTACTGATCTGAAATTCAAATTCAACGAGGCTCCCCACACTTTTATTGGCTGAACCTGGCAGCCCGTCTTGGGTAGGTATTTCCCCAGCAGTTAGTAGTCAGTTGTGCAAAGGTCCAGGCAGGAGAATTGGGCAGTCACAGTTGCTGTTATTATGAAGCTTGGAAGTCCATGATGTCAAGACCAGTGTAAGTCACTGCCCTCAGGTGTGGCCAGGAGACCCAGGACCCGCCCTCCTGCCTCCCTGAGTCTCCGCATCACCCCCTACTGGGCAGGTAGCAGGAACTGAAGGCTGAGTCTCCACTATTCCCCAGATAAAGCGTCTTTTGAAGAATTTGTGCTTTTGTCTGATGACCCTAACAAATGTCCATTTTTTTTTTTTTTTGTATTTTTATAGATTCTTTCTAAAGTTTTTCCTCAAGTGCAATCAGAACTGTTTGAAGAATGCAGGCAACCCTCGAGACATGCGGCGATTTCAGGTATCATTTTCTCAAAGTGACATAGACTGTCCTGACTTTCCACATGGAAATTTTTGGTTTTGCTATTGTTCAGGAGGTCATCCTTAGTTCTTTAAGGCCCTGGGAGCAAACTGGAATTGGTTCATTTGTTAAAATACATAAATAAAATGCTTTTCAAATGATCAGATATCTCTGATATATGCCAGATTTATCAAGTCTGGTCATGGCCCAGGCTGAGATCAGCTTTGCAGATATGGCCATGCTGAAGGTCTTATTCTGAGGATTGGTTGGTTGGTTGGTGATTTTTCTCTGGGGGAACCATAACGCAGTCCTTCTGGGTAAACTTGAGATCTTGGGCTTTGCTCATAAAGGGACCTGCTTGGTAGAGGCCTCTGCAAATTCCAGAGCATTTTCCTAGCCCCACCTTCTCCCCCTGAGGTTTAACATGTTCTTATTTTCTTAATTTCATGCCTAGTTGCTAGTCTGTCCCTGAACCCAGGCTGACGCCCAGCTCTGGTTTGCTCAGAGGATTTTGTGTGAAGGAGAGAGCTGGCTGGGCTGGAATAAATTAGGATGATAGTTCCTATTTTTCCTGCTTTTGTGAATGGTGAGGAGGATGCTTCAGGGTAAAAAGGTCTCTGCATAACTGATGGTTAATTTTTTTCTGGTTTTAATTATAAAAATATTTTGGGCTAGGACACAAAACTTCTGCTGATATCTACCAAGCTGGGAAGAATTTGGCGCTTTATAGAAATGACCCCTCAGTCGGATGAGTGATCCAAGAACCCAATGAGTCTTACTTGGGATTTAGACTGTTTTTCCCTCAAGTTTCTCAAAAGATGTTTTAGAAATTTATCCTACGCTTCAGTCCTACAGCCCCATGAGTGACAGACATCTGTGTCTGTGCCAGGCAGCCCAGCAGAGAAGGCAGGTGGGCCCACCGCAGCGCTCTGTGCTGGGGACCGGGTTCCTGCACACAGGCAGGCCTGCTTCCATTTTTCATGCACCAGGCTTCATAGGGCACAGTTGATATTGATCTGTCTAAGCAGAGTAGAGGTCGCTCTGGGCTGAGGGGCCATGTCCTTTGTCCTGCCGATGCCCAAAGGCAGCGTCCATCACAAGTGATCTTGTGATCGACCGAGGAGCCCATCTTCACTAGCAGGACTTCCCCTGGTCTCTTAGCTAATCTCCCGGCCTCTCAGAAGGTTTAACTGGACTTGAGAGGGTGTCAGGCTTGCTCCAGGTTTTCAGCTGTTTCACAGTCTCGGCACCGTCCCGCAAGTGCGCTGCTGGCCTGGCCCAGGCGGCAAGCAAACTCAGCTGTCTGCTTTCTCTGCCAGACTGCCCTCTTTTCCCTGGGCGACTGACCTATATAGAGATGGCAGAGCAAAGACTGTGTCTTTTTTAACATTTTAATGTTTCCTTCTACCTTTTCTTGTTTCTCTCACATATCATGGTTTAGGAACTAAAACAGGGTCATGCCTGTGCCCGACATTAGTCATGGACCTCCGTCTCATACTAGGAGGATGTGTTCCTTCCCTTCCAGGGTTGGGCCTGGTCGGCAGACTGCCAGGAACATAAGAACAGCCCCTGAACTCTAGGCACAGGCTGCTGGCCCCAGGGCACCCAAGTGACAGCAAAGCCACCTCCCACCAGGGATCCAGAGGGCAATGCCCATGACCATAGTCAGGGGAGAGGCTTAGATACCTGAGACTGGACCTGGGGACGCTGAGGCGGCACTGACAATATTTTGAGGTTGAGTGTGGCCTGATGTTGAAACATCCACGATCTTAGGGGTGCCCAAGGGGAAGGGAATTGTCAAGGAAGCTGCCCCAGTGAGGGAGCTTTGGGGGGACTGCAGCATGTCTCATCCATGCCTCATCATCCTGTGGGATTTAAAAATTGAGAAAATCAGTTACTCACATGTATTCTCATGTAAGTACATAGCTTTGGCTTTTCTTAACCCCTTAAAAATACTGTATACTGGGTGGCGCCTGTGGCTCAAAGGAGTAGGGCGCCGGCCCCATATACAAGAGGTGGCGGGTTCAAACCCAGCCCCAGCCAAAAACTGCAAAAAAAAACCCCTGTATACTTGTGTGTTTATTTTTAGTTACTTCTATTCATCTTTTATTAGTTATCTTATTAATAGGCTTTTTTAAAGACCAATTTAGTTTACAGAAAAATTTCTCAGAAATAATGAAGAGCTCCCATATGCCCCAGGTCCCCTGCCCACAGTTTCCCTGTTCTTGACCTCTTGTGTTGATGGGTGGGGTTCGTTCCTCACTTCTGATGAACCGACATGGATGTGTTGTTATTCACTAAGGCCCATGGTAGCCTTGGCTTCTGACAGTTCACTTGGCATGGGGTGTTTTGACTTGTCCAGCCGTGTAGGGAAGGTGGATATTGGCGGGAAATGCCTTCTGGTTCCCCACTGCCCTGCCCCCCTGCCCAGTGCTCTGGAGAGCCATGGTGCTCCAGAGCAGTGCCCACCTGAAGAGCTGGCCGAGTCTGTCCACACCAAACAGTGACACACAGCCATGCTGGACTCAAGTCCCAGGAATCCTGCTTCAAGATCCAGATTAAACTTGGGCTCAGATCCAGCTGGTCGGGAATTAATGCCCCACATGGACCCACCTCTGTTGAAGAGAACTCTCAGAGCCACGCTGTAATTTCCTGAGTCCATCAGGGGTACCTTTTCTGGGCTGCTTGTTAGGAACTTGCCCGGGAAGTCAGCAGGGCAGTCCTGTGTGGCATTGACAGTCCTTATCTCCGCCACAAGGCAGTTGACAGGGTAGTGGGGAGGCCCCAACTATGACTTCTCCCCTGGCCATCCCCTGAGCCTGAACCAAAGAGTAGGAGCCTCTCATTCCAACAGAAAGGACATTCCCTCCGCATACCAGGGTCCCTACCACCCTTTGCAAGAACTTGAGAAAGTATACCTTTCCTGAATTGAACATACTTCCACTATTCATATTCAACTTGGTCTTTTCAGATGCAAAAAAGTTCATTACCAGACATTAAATATCATTGTAAAATTGACCTGGAGATGACTGGCTGGTGAAATGTGGGTAGCAGGAATGTTCCTGATTTATGAAGCCTTTTTTTTTGGCAACTCTGAATCCTCCCTGCTCTTCAAGGAAGGCCAGTCTCAAGTGAACTGATTTTAATTAGATAAACTATCTAATCAATGTGTGAACAGATCAATCAAAACAGCGGCTTTAAAATGAGTGGCTAGAGGGGTGTTGCTGGAGCTAATGGCTAGAAGAATATTTCTCTGAATTGAATTCACTTGTTAGCATAATAGGAGATTAAACTGTAATTAGTGGAGCGGGTTTTGAAGAGAAGCAATCTAGAGTGAAAACAAAACAACCCACCCACCCCCATTAGCCAAAAAAGCTGTGAATGCACATCAATCAGTGGAGAATTTCCAGGAGCCAGCAAAGTCTCCTTTTGTGCCGCGGTGTTTAAGATGGCTTTTATTTTGCCTCACGGGTAGCCGTGCTTTTCCTTTGCCAACTCCATTTTCAAACCCACTTCATCTTTGCAGGTCGTTGTATCAACAACAGTCAACGTGGACGGCCACGTGCTGGCCGTGTCAGACAACATGTTTGTGCACAACAATTCCAAACACGGGAGGCGGGCCCGCCGCCTAGACCCGTCAGAAGGTACGGCCCCTTCTTATCTGGAAAATGGTAGGCACATGTTACATGTCTTTTTTTTTTATTTGCGATGCTTCTTTTTCTTTGCATCATCCTTTATGTTGATTTCCGTGGAGTTGCTGTCACCAGTCTGTACCCTTGGTCAGACCTCCCGAGCTCGGGCAGGGTGAGGGTGCGTCCCCACAGTGGAGAGGGAGGTGGGTGTGCACTCCCCCAACACTCCCTTCACTCGCCCCACGCGGGTGTTCCCCTCACTTGCCAAAGCCTTCATGCTACTGGTTGGTTTGTTTCTAAGCTTTCTTTTCCTTATAGCTTTTCTTGCAATTTTAATTTATTTGGTTTTATGTTGGCTTGTTGGAAGCCCGATTCAGCAGCTCATCCCCAGATCTGTGGTGTGTGTCAGTGGGTGGTCACATCCTGGTCCAATCAGCTTAGAAGGGGCTGCCAGGGCCACTTTCTGCCACTGTTAGAGTATGTGTGCCTGTGTGTGTGTACATGTATGCACACTTGGGTGTGTGTGTGTGGGAGGGGAAGCCAGCGTAAAATGTATTTTTTTTTTTTTAAATCAAATGCTTCCAAGTGATCGACTTCTGGTTCTGCTTGTTGGAAGACAAGAGTTTCCATAAGGGTGGTCAGTAGGAAGTGGTGTCCTTGGAAGTTAGAAAGGTTCAGACACAGCGGGCTTCACACCCAGATCCTCAGTCGTACTCTGTGTAGTACCCACAATTAAACATACTCCCTTGAAATAAGATCATTTCCTCCATTAACGATTTTGTAATAATCACAAGATTTTGACCAGCGTGAATTGTTGAGAAAGCAAAGTGAGAGAATTTCTTTACCAAGCGGATTGTGCACTCAATTTAATAAAAAATAAATTTAAAAAAGGCATTGTGAACAAAACAGTAAAGAGTTCAGAGCAAAGAGCCCATAAAACTACATGGTTTTAAGACAGATCTTTTATCCGAGGCCCTACATTCTGGAGTCACGCGTGAGGCAGACAGACACAGATGCAGGGAAGTGAATGGAACACACGCCAGTTATCAGAATGAAATATGATTCAGACATAAAAACGGGAAGGCAATTTATGAATCTGCTGTGGTCCACAAAAATAAACTAATTTGTTTTTCTACATTAATGACTAAGGTATAAGAGAACAAAAATATAATAATTAAAGGTCGCCCTGAGCACCAGAGTCATTAGAGTCTGTGACGTATTGTTTATCTCCTTCCTATGCACTGAAGGTAGGTGTGTGTTTTGCTTAGCAACCATCACTAATGAGGTTCACAATTAAGAGGGTTGAATCCCTGGTCCTCAGCTCTCTGCTTCCCCAGAGAGTGCCACATGCAATGTGATAGGTTCAGGGAGGCCTCCTCAGCCCTCTGGTGTTAAGTTGTAGTCTGGGTCCAAAATCAGCCTCTTCTAATGAGCTATTATGATCTGAGCAAAGTACAAGTATTTATTTTTGTAAGTAGCATGAAAAAGCATTTGACTGTAAGCAGAAAATGTAGCATTTAGAAAAATAAAGGCCACTAGTGGGTACCTTGGAGATGAAGCCAAACGAATCAAAAGCTATTTGCAGAAGCTGTCTTGCACAGGATTTTTTTTTTTTAATGTTTGTTTCTCCATATTTTATCAACATTTAAACCAAGTCACTTTCTTCCAAGAGATGGAAATATCTTGTCCCACCCTAGAAAGTGGCTACTCCTTTTAACATGGAAGTAGGATTAGCACGAACAGGCCTTTGAGGAAAAGGCATTTGTCGTAGAGCAGGGTTATATTGTTTTCCTGTAACTAATGCCCAATTATCAAGTGCCCTAGGAAAAATGTCAGGGCTTTCTCTCTGCTCCCGTCTTCCTGAGAGAGTGGACACCTAGGAAGTTCTGTTTGGGTCTGACGGCGTAGTCCTTTAGGTTCATACCATCCCAGGGGTGGGAGAGGGGCTTGGAATCAGCCCCACCTTCTTTAAGGAGAAAGTGCCCCCCAAAACCACAGATCTGTGCTTCCCTGCAGCCTCCACTAGCTAACACCTCATTATCCAATCATCTAATATTCACCAGCAGTGTGTACATACTCGCTGATGGTTTCCAAGTAAACCAATTCCCCCTGCTGCCGCCGTGGATGTCTGCCACGGCGTCCTTTGAGCTCACAAAAAGCAAGGCAGATTATTTACAGTATTGAGCACGAGTGAAGGAAAACAACCATTCCACCTTCCAGCACAGGACAGTAGAACTCAGGCTTTCATTTTTTTTCCTTGTCACTTGTCCCCTCATAAACGACTCCAACCCTGTTTAAACCTCACTCAAGCCCTGCCCAGCACCCGGCCTGCTGCACAGAGGTGATTTGCATGCCAAGTGCCGTAATGCGGTTAGGTTTATGCAATAAGGACTACTGAAGCCAGGCTGCGGGGCTTTAGCGAGTTAAAGCGAACAGATGGCCCTAGGAGAGGTAAAGGTATAATCCTATCAGCTGGAGTATCAGCCAGCCATCTGGACATCCCAAGCACAATTACAAGACATTTTAGCAGGCAGAACAAAGAAGTCTTCATGAGGCAAGATTAGGCCTGTTTGAGGGCCTCTGCATTGTGGATGTAGGGGAGGTGTCAATGCAGTGATATTACTCAAGAGAGCGCGCTGATTAACAGGAGGCAGGCCTGGGAAGCTGTTTACTAATAGAAATACTGGGTACGGTGGAGAGACCCCAAAAGAAAGAAAGGGAAAACCAAATATTTTGGTCATTAGCACTGGTTTCTAAGTTGAGTCACGTTCACTTTTTGGAGTCACTGTCCCTGCCTCCCAGCCGCTGGGCTTCCTGGCCCCAACATAAGCCAGTCCCTGTGGGCCTGAAGGGAAGGCTGGCAGGGGTCATCAGTGTCACAGAGGGTGCTCGTAGTGAGTGCTGAGTGCCTCTTCTCCCACGTAGGCTGAGAGCATCCTCAGAGCTAAAAACAGGTCACACTAGTGTGTGTCACTTCCGCAGGGAGACACCACGCTTCCTTCCCCTGGACCCTGGTAGCCCTGGGCCCCACTCTGTGCTGAGAACTCACAATCCAGGACCTGGGTGCAGGCTGCTTCCACCATGAGGCCTGGCTGGGGAGAGAGGCTGGGGGCTCCCTCGCCCCACCACGTTTCTGTTCCTCTTCAGCTGCTGGGCCAGCTCCTGTCATCTGCTGGAGTGTATTGTGCCCCGTATATCATTAGATCTCCAACGCTGTCTGTGTAATTCATTTTGCTATGGTTCCCACTGAACACATGTCCCCTCTCTGTGTGTATTGAAATGTATGCAAATACAGGCGGAGGGAAGATGGCTATCAGCAGCAAGGGGGCCCAGGCAGGCCTGCGCTGTCCTTCCGCAGAGAAGCCTTACGAATTCCGAGATGATGTGGCTTTCCACTGGGCCACAGCTGCCAGATAGCGTCTCTACACAGTAGAGCCTGGATTCTTTTTTTCTTTTCTCACCTCCAAAGTAAATTTGTTTACTGTAATTTTTTTTTTTGTGAATTATTTGCCATAATTGGCTGTGCTGATGAAGGTCACCCCCTTGGAGGAGACTTGTCAGTCTTTAGAGAGCTGATCCTTTTCAAATGCTCTCCATGCAATTAAGAAAAGCAAATGTCATTCGGAAGCCTCAGAAATGAAAATTTGTATGAACTTATTAGCATGAAGTCAACAGCGCTAGTTAAGGGCAGGTTCCCAGTGTGTGCTTTGTGCCTCTGCTGCGGAGGGAGACGCGCGTGGAATGAGCAAATATAACCCCCGCTAGTCCAACATTAAAGCAAACAAAGGAAGGTGGCATGTCGGCGGTGTTCTAAACAACAATAGCTAATGGTGATTAACTAGGCAGTGTCTGCAGAGCGCTGCCTCTGACCCGTCAGGGAAGCCACGCACGCACGCAGGCTTCCGGAAAACTCCCGCTTATAAAGACGTGCGACCAGATCTGACCCAGAGTCTAGAAAGATGATTTATCTGAAGCCAAGCTACACAGGAGCTCAAATAAGATGAACAACCTAATAAGGACCCAGGATGTCCTTTGGAGGACTCTCCTCTGCAGCTGCGGAGCTGGGAGGGAGCAGAACCAGGAGCTGGGGCGGCTTGGTTAAGCCACTGCTTGTTTACCAAGCTTAGTTACTACTTTTTTGGACAAATCCCCCTAAGGTTATTGTGGGGGGTGGAAGAGCACCAGAACAGGAGGGTACCCCTCAGACCTGGGCCGGTTCCTTTAACTGTTACAGCTCATCTTCACAGCCCAGCCACACCCCAGCAGAGCTAGGAGGAAGAAGGGACAGCACCCCTGGGTGTCCCAGAGCTTGGCTTGGGGGGGGGGTCCCTCTTCTCTCAGAGGACTGAGGCTTGGGCCTTCCGCCATTTGCAGTGTGACTGTGTCTAAATGTTAGCAGGCACATGGCTGTCAGTCACACAGGCCCACCCAGCCTGTTCTTTGTGGTCACCCACAGGGTACAGCAGGCCTGTGGGTCCTGTGGACACCGCCTCAGACCAGGCACCTGCAGGCCAGAGCAGCCCACGGCCTTTTACTGGTGGGGGGCAAGCAGTCGTGGGAGGAGCACCTCCTTTGCACAGGAGTCTGCATACCCGAGGCCATCAAAGGCAGCTACAAAGGTCTGCTACAGTGTGTAAAGGAAGGGCTGATCAAAGCCAGAACAGAGATGGCCTCCATGAGGCCTACAGCCTTCAGCCCCAGCCTGGCCTCCCCGCCCAGGGCTGCTGAGAGCTCATGCTGGACCTCCTGCCTGCTAGTCTCCCTGGGCTGTGGCCTCTGCCGCCCTTCTGCTGTCTGCGTGCCCCCAGCAGGGCCCCTCCACGCTGGCACTGGTGCGGCGGCACCATTGTAATAACTCATGCAAATGTGAGGGCTCCTGAGACAAAGAGAGGTCAGGCCAGCGGCTCAGGGATTCCTGTCGACAAACAATATTAGATGTAAAATGTGTACCTTTGACAAAAGTATTAATATAGTGCTTTTGATTTTTTTTTTCCTGATGAAAAGTGAAAAGTAGTAATTGTGGAGTGACAGAGGAAAATGAAGTTTTGAACCAAAAGGCAAAGTTCGCGGATGAAAAAACCCAACCCAATTAGCTGCTTATGAGGAATCGAAATGCAAGGAGTTTGTTCTTCCGTCTCCTTCAACAACCTTTTGATTGACTCTGCTTAGATCTGTACAGCAGAGCAGATAAATCGACATGCCACATGCGTGTGCGGCTTAATCATTTGTAATAGTCATATTTGCCCTGACACATAATTTGCCATATCAAGCCGTTTTTTTTTTCTTGCTCACTAGTATTCTGCGGCTCAGCTTTTGCTTATAAAACATTTAGTAGTTTGCTTTAAACACATCAACACGCTGATCTACGATTGCCCTTTGCGCGCCACCCGGAGAAACGGTCAGCCTCTGCTCCCGCGGCAGCCAAGTGGCCTGGCGTGGCGGCGGGACGGGGCTCTAAGTCGGCCTCCTCTGTCTTGTGCACGCAGCCACCCCCTGCATCAAGGCCATCAGTCCCAGTGAAGGCTGGACCACGGGGGGCGCCACCGTGATCATAATCGGAGACAACTTCTTTGACGGGCTGCAGGTTGTGTTCGGGACAATGCTGGTGTGGAGCGAGGTGAGCCCGCTTGGCAGCTGTTCTCATGGGGGTTTGAGGAGCTGTCCATAGTGTATTGACATGAGGCACCTTGTGGCAGAATCCCCTTTTAACAGACAGTTCACAGTTTGCCTGTGTCAGGGGCTTCTCCCGTGGGTGGGTATAGGACGCCCCCCTGCCCGGCAACCCTTGGGCTTGAAACTCGCCATAGAAGGTTCCTGTACCCTGGAACAATTAGTGCTAGAATTACTGGAAGCAGGTTTAAGGAAACATATGGTGGCAATTTTCATATGAATGATGCCCTGTGGCCTTTCCTGCAAACTAAAACCCAGGATCATTTGCAGATATTTTTCTTTAAGAGCACTGTAGGTCCCGAGTCTCTGGGTGACAGCTAGAAGGGGGCATTCCGAGATGATGGTCCAATTTGCGCTCATTTTGGTAATTATATCCAACTGGCAAGTGTCCACCCCCCCATGGCCAGCGCTGCTGACCGCCTGTCTCTGTGTGGTTTCTGCAGCTGATAACTCCCCATGCCATCCGTGTCCAGACCCCGCCGCGGCACATTCCTGGAGTCGTTGAAGTCACCCTCTCCTACAAATCCAAGCAGTTCTGCAAAGGTGCTCCTGGGCGCTTCGTCTACACCGGTGAGTTCACGGTTCCAATGTCACAGAAAGTGGTGGATGCCTCCTCCCCAACAGGAGACGCTTGCCTGTCACCTTCCGCCTGTGTATACGGGCGCAGGGTTTGGGGCGGGGGAGGATGGGCAAGGAGCCCTTGGTCCAAGGGCTGAGTTTAGTCGGGTGTGTGCTTTCCACATCTTCTTCTGAAATGGTAGTGGATGGATGTAGCCCTAACAGCCGTGTGACCTTGGGCATCCCCCGGTCCTCCGCATCACCTTTGGGCCAGAGTCCCCTCACCTGTAAAATAGAGCAGTGGTGGGGGTGTCGGTATCTCCCAGGTTCCACTGGAGTAGCCGCCTATGGGCCCAGCGCCATGTGGGACCCTGGGTGCCCAACTCCTGCCTCTGCCCTGTAACGTTGCTGCTGTTCTGTGGCACAGGCTGAGGCCCAGAGAGGCGATGAGTCACCAGCCCATGCCACGTACCCAGTGAACACGGTGCAGACCGCTCTATCTTGCACCCTCCTGGAGCCTCACACCTTACGTGATAAGTCTTCAAGGTCCAGGACCAACTCCTGAGGGTGGAAAGATGGCCCTGTGCAGGTGCAGGTGCTCTGTAAGGTGCTTCCTTAGCACAGCTTGTCAGAGATACTCTGAGAGGCGTCATGAGAAAACTTCGACTCAAGGCATGTCTGCGTTAGGATTTCTAACCTTAGCCAACACCAAAAGCTGTAATATTTAAAGAGTTTTGTTTATTTTTGAGACAGAGTCTCTCTCTGTTGCCCCAGACTAGAGTGCAATGACATCATCATAGCTCAGAGCAACTTCAAACTCCTGGGTTCAAGAATCTTCTTGCCTCAGCCTTCTGAGTAGCTAGGAACACAAGTGTGAACCTGACCACCATGCCTGGCTATTCTTTTTCTATTTTTGATAGAGACAAGATCTCACTTTTACTCAGGCTGTTCTTGGACCTCTGATCTCAATCTCCCACCTCGGCCTTCCAGAGTGCTGGGATTATTGAAGTGTCTGTAAGGTTGGACAGCGCCTGCTGACACCCGGGGAAGGTGAAAGGGACGGGGACTTGTTGTATGTCTGTGGCCTTGACCTGTGTGCAAGTGAGCCCCTGGGGTAGCCCTGAGGCCTGTGGGATGTGATCCTCTCCACTGTCCAGTGAGCAGGTGACATGGAGGATGCCGGGGTCCCCTCTGCTTTGAGGTATCAGGAGACATTCATCCTCTTCCCTTTTCAGGAAGGACTGTGTGAGTAGGAAAGGTGCCAGTCCTCTCATGGGCTGCTGACCAGCAGGCCCAATGTCCCCTGGGGGTGCCCCTGGACAGGTCCTTGGAGAGAGCCTAGCGGCTGTCCCAGGGGCATGCAGCTCGACTGCTCAGCCCCTCTGTGTGGGCAGGGTGGGAGGGATGGTACCTGCTTTTACCTGTTTTTAAACTCCTGGGATCAGCACATGAGGACCAGGAGCCCAGAACTACCAAAAGACCCTGGGAAGTGAGCATAGCAAAACACTGATGGGGCTGCACTGGGACCTGGAGGTTCTTGTCTTCTTTGTAAGACCCAGAGATTGAGAGAGGGCAGCTCCTCCAGTTTTCAGGGGCTCCCAGTTTGTTAAATAATAAAGACATGTCACATTGGGGTTGTAAAAGTTGGGGTGTCTTTTGAACACTTAATGTGTACTTCAACCAGTCAGTGCTTTTGCTGAGCAGCAAAGTCTAACTGTAGTGGGTACCACGTCCCTGGAGAGGTAAGTTAGACTCCTGCCCTGGGCCTGGGGCCCTCTCTGGCCCTTGCTATGGGGTCATTTTCACGTGTCCACATATCAGTATGCCTCTCATGTTAGCCATTGGTGTGGGAATCATACGTCTGTGAACCAGGCTGTAGGGCTAGCAGGCCCTGTGCAGAGACCCAGGGTTTGCAGACAGACCCCACTCTGCCCTGGGGGGTGCTGGCTGGGGGACCTTGATGTGTGCTTCCTTCCTCTCCTGGATCCCAGTTCCCCCTCTGATCTCCCTGAGAGGGTGTTGGCAAGGGTCAGCCCAGAGTCTGAACCATGGTGGACACTCAGTGAACAGTGGACTGTGGGGTCCACAGGAGTCCTGAAAGAGTCCCCAGCTCTGTGGAGGTGTGGATGGTTATTAGCTGCTCCTGAGCTTTGAGCTGGCACCTGTGCTGCAGGGTGAGTGTTGGGGATGGGCTCCTGAATGGGCTCTTGTATCTGCTGTGGGGTCCCGGTCTGTGGTGCCCAAGTGAGCATGTGTCTGGTGTGGCAAGACCAGCCAGCTCTGCACAGATGTGGATGAATGCATCACTTGTTCCCACTGTCCGCCGTCCTGAGTGAGCTCTGCTGGGGCCTTCAGAGAGATCACATCTTTGCATACACAGGCTTTTGGAGGTGGGTGTGTCTGTGTGGCTGCTGTTAGCAGTAAGACTTTGTTTTAGAGGCAATGTGAGAGCTTCTTTCCCTCCTTCCCTTGCTGTCTGCTGAGGAGTCTGTCCCTGGCGCTGCAGAGGGAGGCCCTGGGCTCAGCATTGTGCACAGCCGTGGTGTGGAGGGTAGGAGGGGCTGCCTGCCACTGGCTGGCTGGTGTCATGTGGCAGAGGCCTGCAGTGGCCACATCCCCTAATTCCCAGCTCTCTCCGGCCTTGCTCTTGCTGCTTTGGGCCAGGGTATTGAGCGGGCAGCTGTGTGCAGCCTCTTGCCCTCCACCCAGGCAGAATGACGTCCTTGGCCAGAGGGGTCTCTTCGGGTGGCTGGGTGTCCCCTCTCCTTCCCCTAAAGAAGCAGCATCTCCCTAAATTCTAGCCACCAACTGGACCATCCAGACCCCACCTTCCATGTCTGCAGTGGGTGTGGTGTCTTCTCTAAGGCACAAGTTCAGGGCCCTGGCTGCCCAAGGTTGTCAAGATGTTCCCCCAGGAATGGGTGTTTGCAGTGGGGTTCTTCGGGGAGCTCAGCCTTTCCTACTGGAGGCCAATTTATTGCCTGCCCCACACCCCAGTCATTATCAGGAATATTCATTTCAAAGGTGATGTAAGGGATACTGCTCTGTGCTCTCAGGGAGCAGAGGAAAGGTGAGGTCACAACCTGTCTGACCTGGAAGCTTCTGTCTGATTTGCATTGCCCTGAAATTGACAGGGACAATGAGGTAATCACCGGGAATTGCACTCCCTGCTGAAAACTGAGCCAGCCCCTCTGGATGTCAGGAGGTGGGTACCGTCCCTGGGGCGTCTGGTTCCCATCAGCTCCCCCAGCCCCAGAGGCTGTGGGACACCCTCACATTTAACCTTCCCCACGTGAGGCCGGCTGGGGGCCCCCGGGCTGCTGCGGGATAATGAACCCGAGCTCAGGGGAGGGGGCCGCCTGCCACCCTCCAGAGGCTGGGAGGGACTTTGCAAGGGGCCTAAACGATCTGTTTACAGTGATCTGAGAAACACCAGATTGTCCAGAACCAGACCCTATTAGTCACCCCAGAGTGGGCCCTCCGCTCACCCGCCCGGGAGGCCCCTCCACCCAGGCCCCTTTGCCTGGTGCTTTCAACTCCTGTAAAGACACAATTACCTTGGGAGGCGGTGGCAGTTCAGTTGATTAGCACGGTGAATTAAAAGAATGAGTCACGAGTGACATGTCCGGCGCTTCCATCCTGGCTCTCTGTATTCCCTGAGTGCCTCACCCCTGTTGTAAGAAGGTCAGAAATTAGAGAGAGAGAACAATTTTCAAGCGGCTAGCACTTAGGAGCAGAATTAACAATCACTCTCTATGTAATTGCCAGTTAATAGTAAATTGCCTTCTAGACTGTAAAATGCCATATAAACTGGTGGGCACCTAAAATTAAATTAATGAGATATTTGCTGCATTTAAAAGTGAATAGTGCAAATTAATAACTGAGTGTAATGCTTGTTTTAATATTTGTCTAATAGTGTACCATTTGCTTGTTTAATAATAATTAAAACAGTCCTGGAATATCCTACCTGAGAAACTCACAGTACAAGCAGATGGAGCAGTTTCGCATTCATAATTCCACCAGTGGAAACATCAAATTGTTAAGAGTAATAAAAGAAATTATTTTTTTAATTAGAATATAAGCATTACGGTGTTATTTGATTAAGACAGATTGGAATTTGTATGCTTCTAATTGAAATTATGGTATTGCAAAAACTACTTTTACAGACACATTTTCAAGTGTGAAGCATTATGGCACCAACGTGTACATTGCTGTTCTTTAAATCTCCATTTGGCAGAATGGTTTCCTATTAAACAGAAGCACCGAGCCAGTTGGTGGCTTGACTCGTGGCAGCCTGACGGGGCACCAGGGGTGGGGCTTGGGTGGCTCTGGCTGCTGACCTCCTGCACCCAAAGGTTTGATGGGCCCACCTGCATTTCCAAGATTTCTTTTGCTCAATTAAAGAAATTATTACAACTTAACTGGGAGTCAACATGTCATCTGCAACAGTCTGGACCCAGTTATGGAATGAGATACTGGCCTTTGAGAGCAAACACATTCACCCTGGACTTAGGCGCCCAGGCAGCTGAGCACCTGAGCCACCCCGGCTCTGTGATGCGTTCACTAGACTGGGACATATAAATGGTTATTTTCTGCACAAAGATGTACGTTCATTTTCGGGCTTGTGAAGTCATTGCTCAACCAGTAATTGCTAACAATTTGTTTTTCTTTTTTTTTTTAAAGTCAGATGGTGCCTTAAAACTGGTGATGTGTCAAGGAGTGACACTTTGTCCCCACAGAGCTGTCCTGGTACTATTGGAGTGAGGGTTTCCCACTGCTGAGCCCCACTTTCCTTGCCCCGTGACAACACAGGTTTCTGAAGTGTTTTGAGGATTTTTGTATGTGTTCAGACGCAGTGCTGTCCACACTATGGAGTCAGTAGCGCCCTCCGGCCGTGGCCAGCACCCGATAGCTGTCCTACAGGCCGGTGTTTCTCTGGTGTTCCTCAAACAGGTGACTTGTACCCACAGAGCAAATGCTTCTTAATTGCAGCCCACAGATCATACTGTTTTTACTATGCTAAATGCTAATGCCTTCCTGACGGGTAACCACTTGATTCCTTCAGTTATAAAATTTTCACCGCAAATGCGGATGTGAGAAACACACACTTTCCTCACGGGTTCTAGAGTTTAGGGAAACTTCAGCCCAGTTCATTAGGTGATTCTTACCTGCCTGGCCGGTGAGGCCCGGGGCTCACGGCAACTGATGCTGGGCTCGTGCCCGCAGCGGCCTCCTGTGACCCCCTTGCTGTTCTGGGTCTACCTCAACAGTTGAGTCTGTCCAGGTATTGGAGGGGGTCTGTGCCCCACAGTCCTTCCCAGGGAGCCCCTGGAGAGTAGACACCTTTGCTTTTATGGGCACCATGCTCGTCACATTAGAGAATAGTGTGAGCCCTACGTAGATGGATGCTAGAGCTGCCCAGAACTGGGGTGGTCACCCCAACAGTGCCCAACACCTTTGCTTTAGTTGTGGAATTTCCTCACATTGTCTGAAGTGCTGTGTGTCACTGCCTCAGAACCCTTCATCTGGGACTGGGGACAACCTGCCATCCTTGGGGTCATTTTCACGTGTCCCCAGGGCCCCTTAGGCAGAGCTGCAAAGGAAGGGAGCAAGGGTTGCCACCTGGTGTCCTGTGCACTGGGGCAGCACAGCATGAAAGCAAACGGTGACCAATTAACCTGCCGGCATGCCAAGTGGGGGCCGGAGTGAGATCCGCTAACGTGCCCCTTTAAGGGGCGGGCCCTGAGGGCTCCCAGGGTCACTGCTGTCCCTCTCTTTCCTGTCTCGGAGGAGGCCAGGAGAGCGAGACACACCGTTTGTGCTGTGGCACAAGCAGACTATTTGTCCTAATCAGTGACACCCATTTACTAGAATTGCTTAAAATGAACTATACCTCATACAGAAATCGCACATTTAGAGAGTTCCATTCATCATCTGAAAATTGAGGGCCAGTAAACTTTTCTGCTCCTCCAGTGGGATCGTAGGCATGCATCAAAATGTTAAAAATGATTGGTGAGAGGGAGCTGTCACCCATTTATCAAGGAAAAGAACATTATTTGCTAATTTCCCAACCAGGCTGGTGACAGGGTGCTTCGTCTTTAGACCCACGGTGACCAGCTTGGCCTTTTTGTTATTAGTACAAGTCAAGCGCTTTTGGGCTGTTGCTAACAAGACGCATTTGTCTGTCATCAGAGGGGTCTTTGGTTGTTTTCCAAGTGGCTGTGACCAAGTCTGCTCCCTGCACCCCGATTGGCCGCACTTGTCGGGCTTGCACTCACCCAGGAGGAGAAACGAACTGATAAATCACGAAGTTTCCACGTCAAGGTGAGGCTATTGACTCTTCAGCACCAAACCTGACAAAATGCAACAGAGAGGAGACAGCCATTCATCTTCCCTAAAGGACAAAAGGGTCGTCAGGTTTCACTTAGTGACTGTGGGAATGTGGGCGACAAAGGCAGACCTGGCCTAAGTCCCCCAGGGCCCGGACCAGGCAGGTGCGCCAGGCCTGCTCCCTCACTCGCCCTGCAGTGGACCTCTGGAGGCTACCAGGAAGACAGTCGTGGGTGAAAAGGGCCACACCTGGGATTTTTTTTGAGTTTGGGTTGGGAAGGATGCACTTCTGAAAACCAGTTGGTCCGGGAGATGGTGGGGGTTTGTGGGGGAAGTGAACAAAAAGACCAGAACAAAGATGTGGGCCAGCTGAGGAGCAGAACGATGGCAGGGAGGGCAAGGTGTGACGCTGAGGCTGCAAGCTGCACTCTGCAAAGGTGCGACCACGGGAAGCCCTGGAACTTCACCCCGGCAGAGAACCTTAAACATAAGAAACCTTATGTTTCTTCAGTGTTCTGTGGTCCTAGAAGAACAGGAATGGGAACCAGCCACACTGCTGTTCCCCTTTCTGACTCATAAGTCACTGGCTACAGGCCTCCTCCTGCCCGGGCCATTCAGCTGGACACAGGGCCCGAGTTGGAAACCGATGGGGAGCGTGTTTCGCTTTGGCGTGAGTCTTGCTGGTAGGTTAGAGATTCTACTGGGCTTGGGGCCACTTGTGGTTTCATGAGAAGTTATTGTTTCTGGAAGGTCTTGAGATCTCTACACACACATTTGCTCTAGGCAGAGGCGTCGTTTATGAAAGTGTACCCTGAGAAAAAACGTTTTTACAAAATTATTTGAGGCTGGGTGATGGTTCACACCTGTATATCCTAGCCCTCTGGGTGGCCAAGGTGGGAACATCCCTTGAGCTCCAGAGTTCAAGACCAGTCTGAGCAAGAGTAAGAACCTGTCTCTACTAAAAATAGAAAAACTAGCCAGGCGTGGAGCTGGGTACCTGTAGTCCTAGCTACTTGGGATGCTAAGGCAAGTGGATTGTTTGAACCCAGTTTGAGGTTGCTGTGAGCTGTGACACTACGGCACTCCAGCCTGGGTGACAGAGTAAGACTCTGTCTCAAAAAAACCCCCAAAGAAACAAAAAAGAAGAAATTATCATTTGAATCAGTGGGCCCTTTTTTATTTGTTGTAGGAAATGCAAAATGAGTGGGATGTAGCCTTCTTCTCTTAGAATGGTTTTATGTCTGTTTTTGAGAAACAGTCTTATTCTGTCACCCTGGGTAGAGTTCATGGTGTTATAGCTCACAGTAATGTCAAACTCTTGGGCTCAAGCAAGCCTCTTGCCTCAGCCTCTTGAGTAGCTAGGATTATAGGCACCCACCACAATGCTGGCTAGATGTTTTTTAGAGATGGGGGTCTCATTCTTCTAAGAATGGTTTTTAAATAAAACACTGTCAACTTAAAAGGGAGGGCCATCAGTCAGGGGTGTGGACTGAAACATGAAATAGGAGTTTTCAAGTGCTTTTACGGAGCACGTGGGATCACCTGGCTTCACAAGGGAGGTGAGTGCACTTGGAGGTGTGTACGCCCTGGAAGGCTCCATTCAGAGTGTGCCGAATTTCAACACAGATGCTGCAGTTGAGACTGTAGGCTGCTGTGCATCTTGGTAAGCGTCGGTGTAAACCATCTTCTGGGAACTTTTCAAGGTGCCATGTGGCATGGGCCGTCTTTTCTTCCAGACCCCAACCTCTCACTGCCACTTGAGACATCCCTTCTCAAGTCTTCCACATGTGGAAACTTGTGGCTGGACGAAGTGAGCCCTGAAGCATCTCTGAGCCTCTTCAGGTCTGAAACATTCCAGGCATCTGATGAACATCAAGGAAGCCTAAAGTCAGAAAAACCCAGCGGGTTGGACTTGGAGGGATTCTGCCAGACCCTGTCTCCATCTTTTCACCCCCTTTTGTCTTCCCAGGAGAAGGCCCCTGTCAGGACTGTCCCCTCTTGTTTCATTCCTGAGGTGGGTGTGGCCTGTAGCACCTTGTCCTTGTGGCTCACATGAGCCTGTGCACCAGACAGGGGTCAGTCGGATGCATCACTTCTGGCCCTAGTTTAGAAGACCAACTTGGTGTTTTGTTTTCTTTCTGATGGACACATTCCCGGTACAGAAACATCTCCAGTAACCTTTAGGTCTGTCGCCACTGAACTTCCAGCCTCTTAAGGCAAGGGCTGTGGCTCCTCTTGGGACAGGTAGGGGGACAGAGAGATGGCTCTACAACACAGTTGGCACTAGACTGTGGCATATCCCAAAGACTGCATACATGCCGTGTGTGAAAATGGCAATCAAGTTAGCTTAGTTTTAATTCTCTGAAGGGAAGGTAACTATACCACTGCCAAACTCCGCATGGGGACCGGGGCTACAGCCTGGCCCTGCTCCCTGCATGTGGGACGCTCACACACGGATGTTCTGTGTTTACAACCCCAAGGACAGGGCCTGTGTAGTCTTTGCTGTGGATACCTGCCGTGTGCTGAGCCCTGTCCACCAGTGGGCTGTGAGCCCCCCTTCCTCCTCCCCATGTCCCACAACCACCCGTGCTATTCCTGTGTGCTTGGAAAATACCAACTGACTGGAATGATCTTTAAGATGAGAGCAGCGGCTCATCTTCCAGGTGTGATATGATGTTGAAGGTCATACTGTGGCTTGACCTGCTTCTGGCCATAGCGTTCACTGTTTGCCTCAGGCCTACCTGGGCCAGGTACTCAGCTGAACATGGAGGAGGAGTCAGAGAGGGGCTTGTAGGTGCCCATGTGGGCCACCCTCCTTGCCCCCTGTCAGCAGGTTCTTTGCCAAGGGAAGCAACTCCATCTTCATTGTGGCAGCTCTCGGCGGATGTCTGATGTAGAAGCCACACGTGCAGTCCCGCTGACTCAGAGTCTTGTGGGAATGAAAGAGGATATAGAAAAGAAGTTAATAAAATAATCATAATGAAGAAGGTGCTAAGTCCTGTGAGAACAGGAACAACTGAAGAGACATGGGATTTGAGAGCAGGGCGCGGGGTGGCTGTGCAAAACTACACCTCTGGGTGCTCCACTGTGGGGTTGGGCCGGCCACAGGAGGGAAGAGAGGTCTCATGAGGACACAGTGGACTTTGGCTCCCCAAACAGCGTGGGATTCGGGGCCCTGTAGGGAAACTTTTACATGAGGCGCGCATTCAGCATGCCATGTTCAAGGACTGTTTTCAGGGATGTCTCGGCGATGTCTTTAGAGGCTCTGCCTTAGAACCTTCCTTTTTATTATGCAACCCAAGCAACCAGGAGTTAAAAAGGCCTCCAAGGAGAGTGAAAGGGTGATGAGACTGGGAAACCGCATCGCGTTCCCCAGGAGCGAGGTGTCCTGCCTGCTGCCTGACCCTCCTGCAGGCCAGCGAGGGGCTCCATGCTTTGCCCTGGGCTGGAGGCAGTGCTCAGACCCTGGCAGGTGTTTCCCTTAGTACACATATCCTAATTCGGATTAGAAATAGTAAAAACAGTTCATATATAATTTACATATCTTAAAATTTACCCCAAATGTGTGATTCAGTAGTTTTTAGCATGTTTGCAAAGTTGCGCAGCCATCAGTCCAGTTTAGGAACATTTTTGTCACACAGAAAGAGACACCTGTGCCCATCGGCTGTCACCTCCACTGTGTTCCCCTCCCAAGACCCTGGGAACCCCACAGATCTCCTTTCTGACACTGGACTTGCCTCCTCTGGTCGCTTCATACAAAAGGGACCATACAAGACATGGCTCTATGTGTCTGGCTTTATTCCCTTAGCATAAAATGTTTTCATGGTTTATCCACGTTGTAGCATGGGTCAGAATGGCATTCCTTTGTATGGCTGTATAATGTTCCTTTGTATGGACATACCACATTTGTTTGTTTGGTTATTCATTCATCTGTTGGTGGATATTTGGATATTATAAAAAGTGCTGCCATGATCGTTCATGAATGTGTTTTTGTGTGGACATGTCAGAAATGTTCTGTGCACTTTCGCTTCTCAGAATCAAAAATGTGATGCCTTCCATGTTGGCCAGGCGTCTCCACCTGCCAGGCAGGTGTCACTCAGCCCTTCTGGGCACCTACTGTGTGCAGTGCCCCTGAATTCACAGGGAAGGCCTGTAGCAGAGGCCCCTTCTCCCTTCCAGGAGGAGAGTGGATGCCTGAACAAGTGAAAGGTTGGCTGGAAAAGTGTTCCTTCTGGAGCTCAGCCAAGCCCAGGCACAGAAGGAAATCCTTCCTCTTGTCCCCAGCTGTAGCAGGGACACTTATACTGGGAGTGGGAGGTTGAGCTTTCAGAGCTCATTTTTCAGTTTACTTCTGTGAGGAGATTTTCCGTTGGCTTAAAGTGTGCAAATCCATCGCCTGGACAGCTCCCCACATGGTGTTCTGGTTCCTGCTGGGATTGTAAGACCTCCCAGCTCCTTCTGAAAAGTCTCTGAGAGGCTTGATGACACAGAGACACCTGAATTTTCTTGTATAAAGAGGAGGAGAACTCTAGACAGCATGTGACCTTCTGATTGTATTGAGGATGAGTTTTGTGGGATGGAGTCTATTTTCCTTTTGTTTACAGGCTTGTCTGTGCTGAGAGACAGAGGTGAAAATGTTAGAACAGGCTTTGTAGCGGGTGCGAGTTACAGGATGGCCAGGGCTGTGCCCAGACCTCAGAGCACCTGTCTCTGGGCCACGTGCCAGCTCCAGAGGCAGGAAGAGCGGCACCACGTGCCTTGGTCTTCCCACCTGCGCAGCTGGGCTTCGTAGATGTAGTTTTGCCATGACTATAAAAGCCATAATCCTGTGTATTCTTTGAGGTATGTAAACAGAATTGTTTGAATGCAATCCAACAGTTGTCAGCAAGGGTATTATTTTGGGAACAAGGAAGATGAGCTGTCCCCTTTTCTGCGTTTGGTGTCACATCACAATGGTGCAGTCGGCTGCCAGGCAGTGGTGAATGGAAGCTGGTCCCTGTGCACGAGGCCCGGTGGGCGGCTGCCTGTGCGGTACTGGAGCGGCATTCCCAATACTCCCACTAGAAGTCAAGCGCTTTTCCCATCCTTGGAAGACACCTGCAACTGGCAGGTTGGGGGGCATTCTGGAATAGCCAGTGTGAAGCCCAGACTGACCTCAGGTGGGTCTGAGCCATCCCTGCTGGCTTTGAGGGCCCCATGGGTGAGAAGAGCCAGGATGTTAGAAAAGCCAACATCACAGCTATGAAGGAAAACCGGGGTGAGCCTCGTAGTTTAGAAGGGGGTGACCTTAGGCCCCCTCGTTTGTCCCTGGGCCAGGCCGGCCCCTGTGGGCAGTGCCCAGTGCACGACGCAGAGGCTGCACGGCCTTTGTGTTTTGCTGTGCACACCGCAATGCCTGGCTCACCCTGCCGAGTTCTGTGATTGAAATTCATTGCCAAATTTATTGAGAAATTAATGAGAAAAGCTGCAAAGTATTGACTTTGAGAGGAAAACACAACTCATCTTGAATGAGGAGGAAAATGCAGCAATAATTTAGCCACTATTGATCTGGCCCTGTCCATGTATTGATCTTCATTTTACAATATTAATTTGCACCTGCAATCGGCTGCAAAGGGAACCGATTTCATTTCATGGCTGCGTTAATGTGCAAAGCATTAGGTGCTCTTAAGAAGCGGGGGATTACACGTTGTATCGGGAAGGCAGGTATTTTTTTTTTCTATTTTTGCTTGTTACTGAAATAGACTAAAAATTAATTTTTTTGTCGGACAAAATATGAAAGCAAAAACCCATCTAAAACAGAGCCCTCCTCTTAGCTGCCCCGGCTGCTTTTCATCCACTCGAGGAGCCGTCAGCCGCCTGAAACTCCAGCCACCGCTCATCATCATGCCCAGATCAGTTCAAAGTTCATGAAATTTCTATGAGCATTGATCTCGCCCCATTGATTTTTTTTGCAGCAGATCTTTGAAATTTTAATTTCCCGAGCATCTGAATTTCTTATAGATGAAATGCGCTTGGTGGAGACAGTTGATGATAAAGTGGAGAACTTAGCATCATTTTAGAGCCTAAAAAAGGGAGGAAAAACAGGCGTTGGCAGACTTTGTGTAATGTTTCTGAGGTGGAGGGATGAGGGTGTCCTGGTGGGGGAGGCTCCTCGGGGGAGCGAAGTATTAATTTTGTCTCCCCTGGCCACACATTTTTAATGCAACTTTTTATACAGTCATTTTTTGAGGGAAAAGCTATCTGGAGAACCAGCAGGACAGAGAGACATTCTTCACCGCACAATCATTTGCTCACAGCGGTCTTTATCACCTGGTCAAGCTCACCTAGTTACTTATCAGTAGGACATTTAATAACCTCAAGGTGATATAATTGCTATTGGCATTTTTCCCCCTTGGATTCAGCTGGTTAATGTGTAAACTACTTGTCAGCAAATAGCACTTTGTCACTGAAATCACTAACACCCTCTAGAGGAATGTCTTTGTATTGAGCAATTTAATTTTACTTTATTTAATTTTTACACATTACAACCTGTGTTCATTCAGGCACACTGACGGCTCACAGTCTGTCGGGGCAGGGCCCGGGTATCCCTGTTAGTAAAATATACTATATCTTATTTAACAATCCCGATCGCCTTAATTGAAGTGCGTCCTTGTCCCTCAGAAAAGGAACTGCAGATGTTCTTATTATGTAGTTATGTTGCTAATGTGAAAAACGGCCTCATTATGAGGGTCTGTTTGTAGCTAGAAAATTACTGCATTATGACAAATGCATGATTGGAAGTTACAGGAAGATGATCATTATTGAAATGAAACTGGAACTCATTTAATAGCTGCAGCCAGCAGCTGGAATGGAGCAAATGAATGTCTTCCTGTTTTTATTGTTGTAGTCAGGTTTTCAGGCAGGAGGAGAATTTGTGCTAAACTGAAAACTTCTTGTATCTCTCTTTGCTTGCTGGGCTTCGGCTTAAACAATGGCGAAGTGATGCTGCGCGTACCCGTTTCCTACGTGGTGTCTCCTCCCTCACAAGTTTCATGGTGCTGTTTGAGAGACACTGTGGCAGGAAGAGCCATGGACTCTAGGCGTGCTCACGGGTAGTGCATGCGGCTCGAGGGCTGGGCTGGTCTCCAGCTCTCCCTGACAGGGTGGTCAGGAGGTTGCTGTCACAATGAAGTTTTGTCACTGTGGCCCCTCCTCTTGCTCCTGTCCAGTCCTGCTGTGTGGACAGGAAACCTCCAGGCCTGGATGGGGGACTCTGCTGCGGCTCACAGGATGCTCCTGGGGGTGGGTTCCCCACACCTGGGCAGAGCCACGGCAGAGCGAGTATTAGCTGCTTAATAAACGTCCCTTACACAAACGGCATCGAAGCCTGTTCCTCTGGCCATCTCCTTTCCAGGGGTGCTGCTCTTTGTCAAAAACACGCACTGGCCCCAGACATATGTATTTTCCAACCTGGAATGTTTTATGTGTGTAAATCAACCCAGAAGTACTGAACATGTTCCCTTGCTTAATTTAATTGAATGAGGTTTATAAGTTAATGGACTTGCTCTTCAGGTCTGATAAAATAATCATACGCATTTTGGGGTATTAGAGACCAACACCGAACTCAGGGCAGGGCTGGCTGACAAAGCAGGTTAAGCCATCAAAATGAAAACCGCAACTGTGTATGTCACGGGAAAGAAAACCCCACTGCCTCCTGCCGGCTGGCCTGTCTCTAATTGCGGCGGCCAGTCGGAGCTGCCCTGGCCACAGCTGTGGCTCAGCGCCTGGTGCCATCCGCTGCCACATTAGCTGCAGCAATCCCAACTCGACCTGACATCACAGACCGTTAAAATTTTATCAATTGCGGTATGATTAATCCCCCAGTACACGGGCATGGCTTAAATATTTAGAATGCTGCTTCTGCTATGACTTTAATGCATGTAAAGTAACAAGATTAACTCCAGTACATTCAAATACATTTAAATATGTATCCTCCCGAGCTGTAGGCTATTCCAGCATGTCGGAATCATTGGGTCTATGTGGTTGTGTCAGGCTCTATTTGCATGCCCTTGCTGGATACTGGTCTGTATGTGATAGGCGGATATCTGGCCTGGCACAGACTGCCTGATTGCCTGCCTCATTTGGCATGGAATGTGATTCCCGGCTATTCTAGCTTCTGATTCATTCAGGTTTTATTGCTGTGTAATTTTCTTATTCTAAAATAAAAGCTCTCCAACAAAAATTACTATGCATTAGGCCGCGGTAGCCTACTCAAATGGATATTAATACAGTTTATCTCTAAAAGGACGAGTAATGTATTTGAAACAGATAAAAGGCCCTCCACTAAATGAGGAATGTTAATATCTTATGGCACGGGTTAATAAAGAGATATTTCACAGGGGAGATTTGTTTTATGACGTTTGATACAACAGCCTTGTAATCTGACATATCTTAAACGATACAATTCTGCACACACATTCATCTCTTATACTCGGCAGCCCATCAGAGTGAAATTTGAATTCAGGACAAATAATGGGCACTAATTACTTCTGGGGGGGCACTTATTATAAAACTCATTCTCTCACAGGCAGATATGGGGCCATCCGTGTGGAAAGTTGGGTGCTCACAATACGCTTTGAGATACGTATTTTTTTTTCCCCCTTCAGCAGAAAATAACATTTGTTTTTGTTGTGTTTAAGGCAGAGTTTAAATTAATTTAACCCAGTGACACATGTTGGGAGACTAAGCATACTGCTAAATAATTCCTGGGAATAAATTGCTTGGGAACCAAGTACATTAATTTACAGCTCTTGTGATGCTGAAAGATGTGTGTGGGGGGGGAGAGGATGGACAAATATTAACATAAAACAAATTTGCCTTATTCTTCTTCATATTTCTTCTTCATCCCCAACTCAGCTCACCCAAGGCTCCTTCTCTAATTATCCATGAGGTCAGTAAGCAGAATTGGGAAGAGGCCGGGGGATCAATACGAATTATCCCTGAGCAAACCGGTGCTGACAGTTTGAATCGTAGCATATGTTTACCCAAAATCAGGCAATTTATCTTAATATCAGCAGAGTAATGCAGTGCAGGTGAAAGGTCAGCCAATCTCTCCCCCTCATAATTACCCAGTTCTAAAACAGGAAAGTGGTATTGATTGGCCTGGCTCGGGGCTCTGCGACTGGACGTGCCCGCGCCTTGCCCTGGCGCGGCTGGGCTCTGCCTGTAAACCCGGCTCGCTGGGGTTTATTAGATGTGTGTGACAGCCCTCTGCTTTCTCCTCCTGTTGTAGAATTTGCCAGTGAAGTCTCAAAAGATCCTGGACTTTGCCAGGTGTTGGGAGTGGAGGGACAGGTTCTGGGCAGTGCCGTAGGCCAGCCTGGCAGGACCCAGTTGTCACTGCAGAGGTGACTGCTCTTGGAGGCATGGAGCCAAATCGGATAACCCCACCCAAGTGCTCACAAACCTCTCTGATGCCTGAATGCTTGTCACTTCTCCTGCAATAGGCAGACAAGGGCCTTTAAAAATTCTTACATGTGAACTCGCCAGGCTGCCTGTAGCAAGCTCCTGGAAGGGAGTTAAAGCAGGGCCAGCAGCCCAGCCCCTTCGCAGTGGCCTGCATCCAGCCTGGCGGCGGGGCCTACAGTGGCACAGTGACGTGTCACCTCCAAACCTCCAATGGAGTCCCCTGCTTACACTTGGCAGTGCTCTCAAGACGTGAGTGCTCTTTAGGCTGAATCGAGAGGTGAAAGGGGACCTCATATTTATACTGCTTTAAAATATTTTTGGTCTTAGAAGAAGAGTATCAGTTCAAATGAAACACTGGAAAACGTCCCTCCCTGAATGAGAGTGGATGGTTATTACCAGTCATAAAGCTTCTGAAAGCTTGCATTAAAGTGCCTATCACCTGTCAGCGGCATTTGCATGAAATCAATAACGGCCGCCCATCTATCTTTCCTGATCACCTTTCATGAGGCCGATTCATTAAGTCAAACAGTCATGGTGATTAGCTGGGAGAGAGGAGAGACCTGGCGTGCTGGAAATGCACTGTGGGCCACCTTTTTTGTTCCCTGGTCAAGAAATGTAATACTTTATCTAATCCTGTTTGGACCAAGTTGCTTGGTGAGGCTGGAGAGGCCGCCCATGCGCCCTGCTGCCCGCCTGTGCTGTGCCTGACACCCTGGCCCGGGCCTAGGCAGAGACATGACAAATTGTCCCCCAAGTCAACGCTGACAGCTTCTGATGATTAATGGTCTGATTATGAAGTGGTTTTACACATATAGAATTTACATCACAGAGAGTTAGAAATTTTGCCATGTCACATACGCCGAGGCATTTTGAAGAGCTTTACTATTTGCAAAGAAAAAAGAGGGCAAAATCCCAGCAAAAGCCATGTCATGTAAAATCAATACGTCGGATCAATGCTTTATTAACAAGAAAATGTCTTACTTCACATTCCTGTGCGGACCTTTGTCTCCGGGATGTATGATGGAATGTCAAATCATATTGTGCTCCTCAACTTCCAGGCGCATTATCGAGTGTACATGTGAGTCTCTCTGTGTTGCTTACGAGACGTGCCAAGGGCCTGAGCACTCGAGGATAACGGTGACCAATTATTTTGGAGAGCGCTTTCCGAGGCAGCCCCTAACCTTCCTCATAGGAAGCCACATCCTTTGTGTTTCCCTGAGCTGTGCAGACCTGCTGAGTTGGGTGGTGTTAATCATCAGATTACTAATGAGTGATGGCCCAAATGGCGGGCCGGGTAATGAATAGATGGCGGCGGGTCTTATTAGTCTCCGAAAACCCCCTGATTTATGTCGCTCCGTGCACCGTGGAGTTACTCCACAGAAAACCGGTGTCTACATCAAGAAGTAATGTACTCTAATAAGTATTTTCATCTTAACTCGCGTCCCCGGGCCTGCGGGCTCAGTTTTTGTTGGAGTCAGGCAGAGCCATAATAAAGCCCGATGGCTCCTTATAAAGCTTGTTAAACACAGTGTGTGCAGTCGGATGGAGTCCCGGCCGTGATTCATGCACTGTACACAGTGCGTGTGCTGCTGATTTATGGCCACGCACAGTTCATAGTCAAAATTACAATTTGAGGGATAAAAAGATTAATTACTATTTGTGGCCGGCAATTTTGTGAGGCTGGTGGATTGCAGCTGCAGAATGATAGTGCTCTACATCAGTTTGTAGTCAGCCATTCACAGATTATTAAGGCTTTGCAAGAGTAAGTGCTCCTCCTGCCTGGTTTGTGCTCAGGCAATATGCTAGACAAAAAAGGACCACAGGGATAAATCTGAGGCTAGCAATAGCTGGACATATGTCATAATTGCCAGTTTCCCATAAATCCCTGGCCGGTGCAGAAGGCACCGCGTGATGCAGACATCACATCACATCACTGCGGTGGTGATGGCCATGTGTGGCCCCGAGACCTGTAACTTCCTGACTGCACAGTCATTTTTACAGTGAATCAAGGACCCTTTGACTTGCTTCCGGTCTAATTATAGATTAGAAATAATCATTGCTTTTATGTGCAAAAGAAAGGGGGGAGATGCTTTCCTTAAGACACAGCTAGCGTCTCAAGGGTGCTTGCCTTAGAGAATGTGCGAGAAGAAACACACATTTATTTGTACGCGTGCAATGAACCGGTAATGGATGACGTAAAAGTAATTAACCTGATCTGCGTTTCTGTGTCCTGTTGCAGCCCTTAATGAACCAACCATAGATTACGGCTTTCAGAGGTTGCAGAAAGTGATCCCAAGACATCCGGGTGATCCCGAAAGGTTACCCAAGGTCAGTAAAAGCAAGAGGAGCCTTGCTCAGGGTGGGGCCACGGGACTGGTTCTGGTTTGGGGTCAGCAAGTGCTCTGGGCAGGGGGGACCTTGGGTGCCCCAAACCTTGTGCACCCGACATGGCCGACAGGTGTGAGGAGGCCTGTGCCTGGCCCGCTGCAGAGGTGGGCGAAAGGGTGAGAGGCGAGCGAATGCCATTTTACATTTCCTCTCCAAAGGGCCACATTTTTTAAGGGAAGAAAAGAATAGCTTTTCTGATAACAAATATTTTGGATTCTGTGAGGGGGACATAAACTTCCTCGTAATGAAATAGTTCAATTAAACATTTTCCACTTCAGTACCCCGAGCTGATTTCCATCTAAGCAGCCCCAGTCTGATCTGTGATTACTTGACTCTTGTTTTCCTTTCATTTTCT
>NC_069782.1:157694375-157871875 GCF_027406575.1 Nycticebus coucang | reverse complement strand
CCCTTTCCCCAGATGTGGACCTGTTCTTAGACTCTGAGTCCAGTGCCTCTGCCCCACACTGGTCCCTGTGCGTGAAGCAGTGACTCTTTTGGGTGCAGGTCCCAGGATAGGAGAGCAGTTACTGCCCCGCAGATGGCAGTAAGTCATTTTCCTGGGGGAAGTTCATTCTTTGCTGTTGAAAAGCAGGTTTAGTCACAATCATGGCCCAAGAGACAGTGAGATATGCCTCCATTGTGTGCCCCACTGCTGGCAAGTGGAGAGGGCACAGCAGAGGCAAGGCCGGAAGCTTCCAGAAGCCTGAGGGGGGGAGGCTGGTGGCCAGCTAAGGTCGGCCTGGGCTGACCAGCTCCGTTTGCCCCTGCTCCAGGAGATCATCCTGAAGCGAGCAGCCGACATTGCCGAGGCTTTGTACAGTGTCCCCCGAAATCACAACCAGATCCCCACCCTGGGCAACACCCCCGCGCATACGGGCATGATGGGTGTCAACTCCTTCAGCAGCCAGCTAGCTGTCAACGTGTCAGAGACATCACAAGCCAGTGACCAAGGTAGGCCGCCGCCCCGGGTGGACCCCTCCCTGGACACCCTTCACCGGTTGAGGCCTAGCTGCAGCTGGACGCCCTGGGAGCCCAGCTGGGGTGTTGTGGCGTCCCATCCTCTCTGGCTTTGCGCCTTCCCTTTCTTGGGGGAGACCTTGCCACTGGCCCTCAGGGCCAGGGCTGGGCAGAGGACGCTCAGAGAGCCCAACAGCTACAAAGAGTCGCCGGTCACTGGCATTTGCAGAAGCATCCCTTAGCATGTGCGTCAGTGACTTCGCTCCCCTGGAGAGACGGGGCTAAGCGGCAGGGTGGCCGTGGTGTAGGGAGCCTGGATGGGGATGGGGTCTGAGTTTGGAGTGAGTCAGCGAGACACCTCACCCCACAGTACCGGTTCCACTAAAGCCGCTGAACCCTATTGTTTGGGTTCATGTCGGTTTCCTGTTTAAAAACTACACAGGCAGTAATGTCAGAAAACACCTACACTGCACTGCTGTTTTTGTTCCCATCTGCCCATGCTCTTGTGGCAGAAATGGAGCTGCTGGCCTCCCCCTCCGCCCACCCCATGTACAGAAATAGCAACCATAAAAGCGAGGACCCCCAAACAGCCTTGCAGGGGAAGTCACAGTCACAAACAAGCTCTCCTTGTCAGTCATGGCATTTGAAGGTCCGCAGAGGCCGAAAGTTCGCAGAATGTGGGGGGACGGGCCAGGAATCCAAGCTGTTGATAATTGCTCCTAAGGAGAGAAGCAAAGGCAGCTGACGGTGGGATCGAAGGCGCAGAGACAGCACATTAGGGTTGGCATGATAAGGTTACCCGAGCTGGCGAGAGGCGCTGGGGCAGGAGGAAGGTGTGAGATCACTTAAAAATGTTGAATATATGATACAGATTCTCGGGGAAACTCCCCCCCCCCCCCAAGTGTCTGTCGCTGATAATAACGTTATTTTTGGCCGGGGGTGGGGGGTGGGGATTTCAACAGTCGGCTACAGTCGCAATACAAGCAGCGTGTCCCCGCGAGGATACGTGCCCAGCAGCACCCCCCAGCAGTCCAATTACAACACAGTCAGCACTAGCATGAATGGATATGGAAGTGGCGCCATGGCCAATCTAGGGGTCCCTGGCTCGCCTGGATTTCTTAATGGCTCCTCCGCTAACTCTCCCTACGGCAGTAAGTGTCTGTTTTTGTCACACGTCATCACGCAGATTCATATTCACTACACAGTCGAGTGTGTGCATTGCTTGGGTGTTCTGTGATGTGAGCTGCTGGGTAAAAGGAAGGGTGGCCCTGGAGGCTGGGCGTCAAAATGACGACCGTGAATTGACCCGAAAGGGGCCCCCGATGTGATCTCATTGGAAACCAAAACAAAATTAGAACCAAACGGGGCTGCTCAATTGGAAGAGAAAGTCCAACACGGAAGGGTTGCCTGTCACCCGGAGTGGCCGCGCTGGAAGTATGTGGTGTCTGTTTTGTGCCCTGGTGGTGGTGCTGTGCCGCGGCCGCGCGCTGACCGTGTTTGCTTTGTTGCAGTAGTGCCGTCCAGCCCCACCATGGCAGCCTCTTCGGTCACCCTCCCTTCAAACTGTAGCAGCACACACGGCATTTTCTCATTCTCACCTGCCAATGTCATCTCCGCAGTGAAACAGAAGAGCGCCTTCGCGCCCGTGGTCCGGCCCCAGGCCTCTCCTCCTCCCTCCTGCACCAGCGCCAACGGGAACGGACTGCAAGGTGAGGGTGGCACGGGGGCTGGTGTTGGGCCCTCTCTCGGGGTGGGAGCTTGGCCCCTCTCTGGGCATATTGCGGGGTCCTCGTGCCCGTTACATGCTCCCCTGTGGCCACCGCGACATGATTCAGCCTCTGCCTGAGATTCCTAGAAAGGACACCCCTTTGCTGAGCCCCAGCAAATACCCTCTTCTGTTTATTAGTTTTTGTCCAGCACGTCCTTCCAGTGTGATCTAGTGTCCTCACAGTAAAGCACCCTGAACCCTAAGGGGGTGGGACCACCCGTGAGAGAGAATGGGATCACGGTGAGGCAGCTGTGGTCACTCTCAGCACACGGGCCAGCCCCTTTCAGGCCAGGTGCAGCGAGAGCAGCCGCCCACCACAGATGGGTACTCTGCCACCCGTGGAGCCCAGGGTGGAAGGGTACTCCAGGTCTGTCTGCTCCCATCGGCCTGAGGCTGAGCCTTTATTCCCAGCCTTGTCTGGCTGACCCAGAGCCCAGCAAGGCTGCGCTGTCCCTGGGAAAGGGGTGCGTGTAGACCCAGGGCCATGTGCACCAGGGCTGGGTGGCAGACCTGTCTGTGCACAGGACTTGATCCTGCTACGTGATCTCCTTCAAAGCCTCGGAGGGAGAAGGGCCAGCCCTGAGGGCGTGGGAGGCACCATCTGGACACAGCTGTCCACAGACAGGGCCGCTTGGAGTGGGTGCCTGGCCCTTGTGGGAAGACCAGGCTTCACACAGCCCATGACATGTGTGACAGGTGGAGCCCGCGGGGCCTGGCTGTAGGAGCTGGCGCAGCTCTGCGAGGTGCTGAGGCTGCGGCCAGTGCAGTGAGCGGCCGTCGTCTGGCCTCTTTCAGACACCACCTTTGGTATATGCTCCTCCCAGTGCGAACCAAATCCAGTTACTCCTTTAAAAAATGAATCCATTCAACCAGTATTTACTGAGCGCCTACTATGTGCCAGGCTCTCTGCTGGGTGCTGAGGACGTAGCCGTGGAGAAGACAAACTGGCCCTTTTGTGAAGTCGGTGGCATATTTCACTTTGATGAACTAATGCTCAAAAAAGGAACTGGAAAGGTATCAGTGAGTTGAAATAATTGTCTTCACAACATCTGTCAGTGCACGTAGGGTTGCCCCGGCCCCAGGGTGCCCCAACCAGCCTGCGCCGTCAGAGGCCGGCGGTGGGGTGTCATGGCCCCGTCCTGTGACACGGTGTAGAGGCCAGTTGAAAGGTGGCACCATGTAAGCACTGTGTCCATGCCCAGGTCTTCCAAACCATAAAGTTGTAACGGTGAGTCGGAGATAAATTAATATTGTTGAAATTAATGAACTGAGAAATTGAAGCTCACATCACTACATGAACAAATGTATTAATATGTTATACATAAATTAATGAGAACAATCATTCTGACAAAAATTAAACAACACGAGAGTTAAAAGATTTTAAATTACATTCGTACCAGGAGTTCATTTGAAAGTGGCAGCCGCTCATGGCATTTTGGTGCAAAGTTCTCTCTTCTAAGAGGAGGAAAAAAACCCCCCAAACTCCTGAAGTTGGTGCTGTGACTCCTGTCTCTTCATGGCCCTTGGCCTTGATTCTGGAGCAGGTGGGCTGGGAGAGGCTTTGGTTTTTGAGAGCCCCTGACTCACCATTACGATGCAGAACGATTTGTGGAAGGTCAGAGCTGAGGCCTGAAAGCTGAGGGGGAAACTGAAGCGAGTCTAGTTCTCACTTAGGGATTAAGAGCTGGGCCCACAAGTTGGCCTCAGCTGGCATCGCAGAAGTGACCACGCTGGGTTATGTCTCTCGACAGAGGACGCCTCCAAGGAGCCTGGGCCTCCGTTGGCTTTGAACAAATGTTGGTTTGTACCTGAAGCAGCAACCTTTTTGCACAGAGATGTCAGAGGCCCTTCCCTGTGAGGAGGGCTGCAGGAGAGCACTCTGGGGTTTTGGTCCCCGTGTGCGCCCCTACCCCAGGAAGTAGATTCCCCCTAGTAGACCTGACCATGCCCAAGGCTGGTTAAAGGAGAATTCAGCGAATCCAACCTCACGGTTACATAAGGTCAAAGGGGAGGGCAGCCCTGCCCATGTGGAGGGCTGTGTGCGCGCGGCCCCCGCAGTAACTGCTGTGTCCTCCTCTCTTGCAGCTATGTCTGGGCTGGTAGTCCCGCCAATGTGAGGGACTTTTGTTTACCTTCCGCAGCACCCAGCATCAAAGGACGGACTTCAGGGGACACATTTAGTATATTAAGACATGCTGATGGGAACAGTATCTTCCAAAAAAAAAAAAAAATCAGCAGCAATTGAAATGCTACAAAAGACTTTGTTTAAAGATTTTATTTAAACTATTAAGAATCAACATGCAAACAGCCTACTTCTTCACGAACAATTCCATTTTATTGACTGAACTTTTCTCATATTTTCACATTTCTCAGTCCTGGAGAATAAGGAAAACAAAGCGACGCCTATTTTGTATAAAGTTTCTGACTCCGTCTTGGCCATGTCTAGTAATTGCTATGTGTTGGGAGAAACTTTGTGAATGCACCGTTTTGATTATCATGAAACACGGATGAAAAACGCCTCCAAACATTTTCTGTACTCATACTTAGATTCACAATGGTTGTGTATCTCTATAATGTGAAATATTTTTTTGTGGTGAAAAAAGGGGGCCAAGGAGGTTATGAGCCATCAAACTGGAAAAAAAAAAAAAAGGATGATTATATGAGGAGGATCACAGGGGGTGGCAGGGAGGGAGGGAGGGTTTATCATTGCTTAACTTCATCTTAATGAAATGAAACTTTGTAACTTATTGTAGTTAGAAATTGTAACTTTGATATTGAATTCTCTTGCCTTCAACAAGCACACTGACAGAGAAAAAAATGCTACTGTCTGTTGGTTCCAATATTCTCCGGCTGCTAGAGCTTCTTGTTAAGCAAGTGTGATCTGCAACATTTTTTCAACTTTTGCTATAGCACTGTATACTATTGCATTCTTAGGCTACTGTGAGGTCTATGTTTCTCGTACCAGAAATTGTCCTTTTGACTTCTAGATCCTTCTTCCCTAATGTGTTTTGTATGTGGTTATAAAATTGTAGACTTTTGTGATTTTGCCAAAGTTGTAGCTAACTATTTATACACTTGTCTTGAATTTTTTTCAGATCCACTTAAAATATTTAGAAAAACAAGTTTTATCCCTTATGTGTCTCGTAAGGGATGAAATGGTCTTCACACAACACTTTCCCATGAACACCTGCAGTCACTAAGGGATTTATTTTGTAACATATCAATTATAAATATTGTATTTATCTTTGAAATTTTGTACATTGCTTTTCCCGCCTTTGTCTTTTCCTCTGTATTGGTTTTTGATCATGGCCTGGTGTTGTGATACTGGGAAGAGCATTAGCCAAGAACTGTCTCTCTGATGTGTTTTGTTCTAATGAACCAGCGTCTTTACATTTCATTTGTACTTTAAAAATATGCTATGGTTTAGACTTTCCATCCATTTTTTTTTATTTTGAGGAAAAGTCAAATTCATTGTTTATTTTTATATTATTTTTAAGTTATCTGAACAAATACTTTTGGAAAAAAAAAAAAGTTTGTTGTATAGTCAAACAAGGCGGTGCTACCGGCTGTGACAAATCCTGGTAGATTCTGTGCATGTGGAGCGGCCAAGAAGAGGTGACACCGTTTGGGGCTGTGTCTTTATTTTATTTTATTTTTTCGGTAGAATGTAAAAAGTCATTTTAGCTGCCACCCATGACTTTGCCACATAGCTGAACTGTGTTTACTGGAAAAATTCAGAGGCCTAAAAGTTTAAAATAAAATTTACTTCTGATGTTTTAATTAAAATGTTTGCCACATTAACTTCTATGATGCCTTAAACGTGGACTTCTTTAAAGGACCTTTGTGCTATTTTATCACAGGCGTACACCACAATTGTTAATCAATATTTAATTTGGAGATTTATGGTGTAAACACACACACCCAACAAAAGCACAAACCCACTGTTCCGTGTGTCGCTCCTTTCTGGGCCTGTTTCTGCTGCACTCTGCACCCCCCTGGGCACCCCTCCGATTTGGAGAGGTTTTTCAGGGCACCAACATCACTGCTGGTTTTTAATTTTTTTTTTTTAACAATACGTTTTTGTGGTCAGATCCAGCAGCACTGTCTGTACCTTTTAAACTGGAGTGACCTCCTTCAAATATCATACCTGTTAGTGCCAAACCCACAGTGAGACCAACAGGGTCAGGTTTTCTCCCCTTTTGCACTAAACGCTTTGCAGACACAGCACAGCAAACTTTTCGCAAACTGCAGCAGAAATCAAATTTAAAATAAAAAGGAGGGACTTTTAAAAACTTTCTTGACAAAAATCTACAACAATGCACAACTTAGAAAATGTTCATTCAAGGGACTAAATGAACGATGTCCCCAGGGGTCAGCATGTCCTGGTCTGGCTTTGTGATGGCTGACAAGACTTAGCTACGTGGAAAAGCCCAAGAAGTCACTTTGGAACTAAATTGCCTCCGTTTTATTTTGTATAAGGAAGGGTTTGATCTAAAAAAGAGCTCATGTGTACGTGTTGAGACCGTTTGCAAGCTTTCTCATACCCTCCCTTGGTTTGTGTTTTAGATTAAATAGTCAACGCCCTCATCGCTTCACTGTCTCAAAGCTGAGTGCTTCACTAAATGGTAGATTTTACTGTTAAAGACCCTACAATAAGATTGTTTTATCTGTACATTTTTTCAGATATTTAACTGTATAAAAATGTTCATTTTACACAATATTTAATTAAAGTATTTCTTGTCTGTGAATTTCACTTTTGGTGATTTTCTCTGTTTTGATTATTAAAACGACTGGCTAAACAGATGTCACATTGGGGGTTTCATTTTACACATTCCGGGTTCCAAAGCTATGTCTGGGGCAAAATAAAAATGATCTGTAGGAAGGTCTTTCCCAAAGATACCAGCCCTCGGTCATCTCACCTGCAGAGGGAACCCCGGCCGATCGCTGCTCAGGGGGTTCTGACCCAGAGGCACCATCTATACGTGTGTTGTGCTCTGTACAATGTTTCAGGGTCATGGAGGTTCTTGGGGATGCAGCTACAATGGGGTGGCACACGCTTTTCAACCACTGGTCTCAGAGGATGCAAATAATCTTGGGGCGCAGGGGTTTTGTGACCTCGCTCTTCCCAGACCTTCCTGCCCCAGCCCCTCTGTTCCTGAACTGGAAGGATTGGCAGGTCTGGCCTCCAACACCCACCTCTTGTCTCCGTTATTGTGTGCAAGAACCCGGCTTAGGAGACAGCATCAGCAAGGGCTCCAGGTGGCCAGACACAAGGGCACCCAGACCAGTGCTGGCTGAGGTCACACGTGAGGGGCACCGTTCCACGTCCACCGCAGTGGCACAACAGACCCCATGCTCTGCCCTGGCCACTGTCAGCTGTGCCCAGGGGTACCCGACTGCATGGATTATAACTATAATCAACACTGAGGCTGTAATTTGCGCTGGGCTGTCCGGCTCCTGTGAGTTTCCCATGCTCTGTTCCATTTCTCTGCGTTTTTCATTTTTTCCTCAACGGAAGGCTGGGTTTGCGTGTTTTGGCTTGCAGCTCCATAACACATACACGTAAGTGTGATCCAAATTAGTACTCAGAAATGTCATCTTAATTACTTGTTCTGCTGAGCAAAACAGGAAACAATTATTCAAAACATAAAGAAACTTGTGAATACCTTATTCTCCTGTCAATGACAATTGGGTTCTCATTTCAGCCTTAAAGAGACAGCAAAGAAAGAGGCTGGTAGGGCACACACCTGCAGCCCGCCCACGCCGCTGCCCCTCCCTGCCGCTGGAGAGGATGTGGACGGAGAAGTCCTCTCCTTCCCCCTCAGAACAGGTGCCAGGAATGCCCAGCTCCCTGTGACCTGGGAACAGAGAAATTATTTTATGTTTGTGTTTCGAATCAGAAGCAAGGGCTGCCTTCTTTCGAAATGTCTGCCAGGTATTGTCAGCCCGCCTTTTAAGGTCTTTCAGGCCTTTAAAGATTATTCAAAGCACTTGAAATGGGCTTCAATCTAATGCCTCATTTCATTGCATTAAACAGCCTAGTTAATAAAGAATCAATATATTCAAAGGGCAAGGTTATCTTTTGTCTATAAGGGTGGTGTCATTCTGAACCTTTTATAGTTCAAATGCTGAAAAAGACCTCATGAAATCCATACTCATCAAGTGGGCCAGCGAGCCAGCGAGTAGCCCTGAAAGGAAGAAAGGCTGCCCTCCTTTAAAACAACGCTGGGCCTTATCTCCCCTGTTTGGTGCCCAAAGAAGTCCTCAGAAATGTCAATTTCTCATCAAGACAAGGGGCTGCGTTGATCATTTTTTTTGCAGAGAATACACACAATCAAGAGGATGCAGAGAGGCGGCCATGGCAGTGATTTGTAGCTTACTCTGGCCCCGTGAGCTGCGATCTCCCTCCCAGCAGATAAGAAGGGTTGTTGATAACTGAAGTGTCAATATGCCAAAGAGCGATTTTTGAATGTGAGTCCTTGTGCTCTGAGCTCGCCGGGCCGATCCCAGCCCCTGATAACGGCGCAGCTGCCAACGGACACCACAGGTTGGCCCTCACAATTAACGCCGTGAATAAATCACACAAAGGAGTTGGGATGCTTTATACTTGGTGAGACAATCCTCTGTTTTACCCTTCAAGGATTCCTTTTATGTTGGAATAAGGTTGCTTTTAATGAAATTTAAACTCATCAGAGGAAATCAAAAACCTCCAATCAGATTACAAATTGATTTTTTTGTCATTTGTCATGTCCCAGTGTGGAGCTGCAGGTTCAATGGGGAGCGAGTTGCCGTTCTGGGGCTGGGGAGGCGGTGTAGACGCAGTCCCCACCACAGCCCCAGCCGAGGGCAGAGACTCCACCCTGCCCCACTGAGACTGGCCGACTCACCCCATGGCATGAGCAGGTGCCCATCACCCCTGAATCCACCATGGCTTAATATCCTGGGGAGCTTGTCCTTGGCAAACCTCACAGTGATTCCCAGGCCTGCTGTCACAGGCCAGTTGACAGCTCACAGAGACACGTTTTCCAGGGAGCAGGGCCCATTTGGTGTATCTCCACCCAGCCCCAGGTCTGCTCTGTACCACACCATGGCCCCTGGCTACACAGAGCCACATGGGCAGCCAGTGCCCACACGCTCAGACTGGAAGAGCCGGACGCCAGATGAAGTCTCCAGTCTTCACACCCTGTGCTCTTTCCACTGTCTCAGGTTTCAGGGATCCTCAGGAATAGAGAGGGGAGAGAGAGAGCCCCAGCCCATGTGGATACGAGGGAGGAGAGAAATCTCTTCCTTGGGAAGACCCCAGTCAAACCACACACAGGGCTTGGAGGGCTTAACCTGACCAAAGCCACTGGACAGACCACAAGTGGGAACTGGCTTGTCCAGTGGGGTCAGCTGGGGTTCGTCCACGCTCCCCACACAGAGCAGAGGATCATTTCTCCCGAGGCCTGTGCAACCGCCTCTTCAGGACGCCTCTGAAGAGCTGGCTTCCCCGTGTTTTCCAGGGGCTTCCTCGGGTCAAGTGGTCCACTCGTGGGGCAGGAGGGGAATCATGATTCTGTGGGCACAGGTGTCCCTCGAGCCTGCACAGCATCTTCCGTGTAGGCAGGGCCATGGCAGGCTGAGCTGGCCACAAAGTGCAGGGCTGGGAGGGTGCCCTGGCTCAGCGCATGGTGGGGCTGCACTGCAAGGGCTTAGCCGCCAGCCCAGCACGCACAGTGCCCAGTGGAAGTCACCCTCTATCCTGCCTGCAAGGGGATGGTGGCAGCAGGGTGACACTCAGAAGAAGAAAGTAAGAGTGAGTCATGATGACTTTGGTGGCAGACTTACAATGAGTAACAACAAAGTTAGAGGAGGCCCTGGCTGAAAAAGAACCAAAGGGTCAGAAGGGAACGTAGGTGTCTGCCACCAAGCTGCCCCAGCAGCCCAGATCCCCTGTCAACTCTGCCTGAGGGTGAGCCGTGAACAACCCGGGCGTCATGGGCTCAGCTCATTAGCTGAGGCAGAGCCTGAAAGTCAGGTTTCTGCCTAGAAGGCTCTTGGCTGCATGGGGCTGCTACCATGGGCTTGTCAGAATGCAGGGCCACGTGGGGACGGAGCCACCAGTGGAGAGAGAAAAGAGAGCTGCACCAATCACCACAGAGTTTATATTCTTAATATTCAATGAGCTTTTGCAAATCAGTAAGACTCAATGAACACCCTACAGAAAAAAACAGTCAAATTTACAGTCAACCCACACAAGGCAACAGTAGAAATGAGGAATGAGCTTAGGAAATTATAGTCTATTTGCCTTAAAAATGCATAGCAAATTAAAATAATGTTTAATTTAACAGGTGAAATGTTTTCCACCTGTTAAATTAGAAAAGATTTTTTTTAACAGCTAATGTTGAGTACTGTTGATGGAGGAATAGACGTTCTTGGAGTTGTTGGTGGAAGAGCAGATTGACGCAGCCCTTCCAGAAATCAACTTGACATCACATACAGAGTCTGAAAAATGTTTGTATCCTTTGAACTTTTAATTTTATTTCTAGGAATCAATCTCAAGGAAATAATCAGAAATTAGACAACACTTGTTGCCGTAATATCTATTAAAAAATTGGAAATAACGCAAATGGCTAAAAATAGGAATATAATGGTATGTCATAGCCATATAGCAGAAAATTATCTATTAAACCATAGAGATTACATACCTCATTGCTGAATATTCACTACAGTCACCTGTGAAGTGCTCCCCTTGGGAAACTGCACACTGACACCAGCACCTCGTCCGCCCTTCAAAGCATCTTTGGAACTCTTTTTCTGGAAAGGTCATCAGAGCTGTCATCATATTATCCTTGATGTTCTGAATGTCATCAACTGTCTTCTTTTCAATATTCCCTTTATTCTTTGTGTAACAAAAATCATTGCGGGGGGGGTTGTCAAGTCAGGTGAATAGGGAGGGTGTTCCAATACAGTTGTTTATTAACTGCCTACAGACCCCGTCACGGACAGTGCCATAGGAGCCGGTGCATTGTGGTGATGCAAGAAGCATGAGTTGTTGGCCAAAATTTTCAGGTAAGATTTTCCTGTTTCTTCATGGACGTGTACTTGGTCTGTTATGCTTCTCACTATCAGTCAACGATTTTGATGCACAGTTTGACAAATGTTTGCAGTGTTCTCATCAGTTCTGCTCACCACTGACTGCCCTGACCTCTCTTCCTTAGTGATGCTTTCTTTCCCCGCAGAAAAATGTTTACTCCACCTGTAGGCTGCCATTTTCTTCATGGCATTATCCCCATGAACTTGGACTAACATGTCCCTGATTTCACTTGCACTCTTGCCAAGTTTAGCAAGAAATTTAATGTTTGCTCATTGCTCTAATTCAAGCACTGACATTCTCTTGATGGCACACAAAGACACGCAACAATAATGAACGCCTCTCAACAGGACACCACCACATGTCAACACAAACACAGCTGTGAGACGCTGATATCATAAGCTTGCAAATCTTCCTGAGTTGTTTGTACAGTGCTGCTAATATGAGCACACAGTGGCAGTTCCATGAACTTCATTGTCAGACTTGTGGCATAATACCATATGTATAACGTAACTCCAAATTGTACATTTCTATAAAGAGGGAAGGGAAGAAAGAATATATAATATATAGGTACATGGGCGAAATACTAGTCAGCAAAATTAACAGTGGAGGTGAAAGCTTACATATCACATCCATATTTTCCATCCATATTTATGCAAACAGATGGGTAGCATCAGATCTGGGAGATCACTCTGCTGGTCTTACTGTTTCATGCCCTGGTCTTCCTGTTGCAGCAGCCAGGGCAGGGAACCACCCACTCAGACAGTTTGGTTGGTCTGAGGCCAGCCAGTCTGAGCCCTGGTATTATAAGGCTGCCTCGAATCTTCACCAGGGTTGATTTGGGAAGAGGGCAGACGAGGAAACTGGTGGGGTGGAGGAGATGGGCAGAGATGGGTAAGATAAAAACACTCAAATCTATTCCGTGCAATTGATTCCTGCAATTCCTATCAGAATCGCAGCTGGCTTCTGTGTAGAAATTGACAAGCTGATCCTAAATTTATATGGTATTGCATCAGACATGGAATACCCAAAACGATCTTAAAAAAAAGAAGAACAAAGAGCATTCCCACTTTTTATTTAAAAAAAAAAAATACCACAGAGTAACAGCAATCAATGTGGTACATAGTGTTAGCATAAGACCAACAAATAATAATAATAAAAAAAAGAAAGCTATAACCCAGTTACAACCTAAGAATAGGGGGAAGGGGGAAAGGGAGGGGAGGGATGGGGAAGGTAGGTAGAGGGAAGGGGATTGGTGGGATTACACCAGCGGTGCATCTTACAAGGGAATATGTGAAACTTGGTAAATGTGGAATATAAGTGTCTTGGCACAGTAACTGAGAGAATGCCAGGAAGGCTATGTTAACCAGTGTGATGAAAATGTGTCAAACGGTCTGTGACGCTAGTGAATGATGCCCCATGATCATATCAATGTACACAGCTATGATTTAATAATAATAAAAAAAAGACCGACAAATAGATAACTGGAATAGAATTGACAGTCCAGAAATAAATGTGTGTGTCTGTGGTCAGCTGAGTTTTGACAAGAGTGCCAAGACCATTCAATGAGAAAAGAACAGTCTCTTCAGCAAAGGTGTGGAGCAACTGGATAGCCACAAGCAACATTGTGGATAGTCCACAGTGAACTGGACTCTTATCTCATGCCATGTGTAAATGTTAACTCAAAATGGACCAAAGACCTAAAGGTGAAAACTGAAATGATAAAACTCTTAGAAGAGAACAGAATGCTCTTAGTGATCTCAGACTTGACAAGAGCCATCACAGGAATTTGGTAATCGTATTTGGCTCAATGAATGTGACATAAATTTTAGATATGGTATCAAAAACATGAGCCACAAAAGAAAAAAAGGATAAATTTGACTTCATCAAAGTTAACCGCCCCCCCCATGCTTCAGAAGACGCTATTGAAGAAATGAGAAGACAACCCAGGAATGGGGGAAAGTGTTTACAAATCATATATCTGATAAGGGACTTGTGTCTAGGATGTATAAAGAACTCTTACAACTCATAAGACAAATAACTCAATTTAAAAATGGGAAAATGATCTGAATAAACATTTCTCCAAAGACAATATATGAATTTCCAATAAACACATGAAAAGATGCTAAACATCGTTAGTTATCAGGTCAATGCAAGTTAAAACTAGAATGAGACAGAACTTCACATTCTGTAGGACATCTGTGATCAAAAAGTCAGTTAATAGCTGGAGGCATCACAATACCTGACTTCAAAATTACTGCAAAGCTAGAGTAACCAAATCAACATGGCATTGGTATACAACAGACACACAGACCACTGGAACAGAACAGAGACTCCAGATATAAATCTAAGCACTCAGGGCCAACTCCCCTTTGACAAAGCTGCTGAGAAGGCACGGCGTGGGGTGGGGTGGGGGGAAAGCACAGTCTCTTCGATAAATGGAGCTGAGACAAGTAGATCAATATATGCAGAAGAATGAAGCTAGATCCTTATCTCTGATACACAAAATAATCAAATCAAAATGGATCAAAGACAACTATAAGACACAAAACTATGAAACTACGGGAAGAAAACATTGGAGAGACATTCCAGGGCACTGATCTGGCCAGTGATTTTTTTTTGTGCGAGATCTTAAAAGTACAGGCAACCAAAGCTACAACAGACAAATGGGGTTATACATGTATCAAGCTGACGAACTTCTGCACAGCAAAGGAAACAACAAAGTGAAGAGAAAGTCCACATAATGAAAGAAAATGTTCGCAGCCTGCCCATCTGACAGGGCATTAATAACTGGAATGTATAAGGAGCTCAAACAACTCAATAGTAAAAATACAAAAAATTCAATTTCAAATGGGTGAAATATCTCACCAGATATTTCTCAAAACACGATATACGAATGGGCAACAGGTGTATAAAAAAATGCTCAACGTCACTAGTCATCAGAGAAGTGCAAATCAGTACCGCAGTGTGACATCATCTCACTCCAGTTAAAACAGCTTTTATCAAAAAGGCAATAAGAGATGTGGAGAAAGGGGAACCCTCGCACACTGTTGGTGGGGATGTAAATTAGAACAGTCCTTAAGCAACTAAAAATAGAACTCCCATATGATCCAGGAATTCCGCTACTAGGTAATTATCTAAAAGAAAGGAAGTCGGTATATCTAAGAGACGTTTGCACTCCCATGATTATCACAGTATTATTCACAATAGCCAAAATATGGACTCAACCCAAATGCTCAACCATGGATGGATGGATAAAGAAAATGTGGTGTATAGATACACCACAGAGTATTATTCAACCATAGACAAGAATGAAATCCTGTCATTTGCAGTAACAGCTGGAACTGGAAGTCATTACGTTAAGTGAAATAAGGCAAGCAGAGAAAGGCAAATAAATATTGCACGTTCTCACTCATATGTGGGAGCTAAAAAGGTGAATCTCATGAAGAGAGTAGATTGGTGTTTACCAGGGGCCAGGAAGGCCGGGTGAGGGGCTGAGGATGAATGATGATGTGCGAATATGTGGTCTGAGAGGAGAAATAAGACCTAGTGTTTGATAGATCATAGGGTGACTACAGTTCACAATAATCTATTGAATATTTCAAAATAGCTACAAGAGAAGAATTTGAATGGTTCTAGCATGAAGGAAGGGCAAATATTTAAGGTGATGGATATGCCAAGTACACTGATTCGATATTCACAAATTATATGAATGTGTTAAATTATCACATATGCCCTGAAACTGTGTCCATCTATTATGCATCAATTTTTTTTGTAGAGACAGAGTCTCACTGTACCACCCTCGGGTAGAGTGCTGTGGCGTCACACGGCTCACAGCAACCTCTTAACTCCTGGGCTTACGCGATTCTCTTGCCTCAGCCTCCCGAGCAGCTGGGACTACAGGCGCCCGCCACAACGCCCGGCTATTTTTTGGTTGTAGTTTGGCCGGGGCTGGGTTTGAACCCGCCACCCTTGGCATATGGGGCTGGCGCCCTACTCACTGAGCCACAGGCGCCGCCCTATTATGCATCAATTGTAAAATATCATAGTATAAGTGTTGGCAAAGATGTAAAGTTAGTAAGTGTTCACAAAGATGTAAAGAAATCAAACCTTCATATGCTGCTCATGGGAATGGAAATGGTGCGGCCACTTTGGGGAAGAGTTCAGCAGGTGCTGCAATGGTTAGATGTGGAAGTACCATGTGATCCAGGTATTTCCAATTTAGATATATGCCCAGGAAAGTGACAAACATGCTCACACGGGCAGGTCACATGAATGTTTATAGCAGCACTCCTGATAATGTCTAAGAGGCAGGAACAACCCAAGTATCCATTCTGAATGAATCATAAAGTGTAGCCTCTCAATGCAATGACTGCCTGAAACCCAGCACTGTGCCGCTGAGTCTCGGAAACGTCACGCCAGGTGAAAGAAGGCAATTCCTATGCACACAACACCCCCCCAAACCCAAACATGTTTCCATTTTTGTTAATATGATCTTCAGAGCAGACAAATCTATGTAGACAGAAAGTAGATTAGTGGTTGTTTAGCACTGGGGGACATAGTGGAAGGAGATGGATGAAAACTAAAGGGTTTGGGTTTCTTTTTGAAGAGATAAAAATGTTCCAAAATTGCGATGATCATTGCATGTATTGGTGAGTATATTAAAAAACACTGAATTGTACACTTTAAATGGGTGCATCATATGGTATGTGACTTATTTCTCAATAAAGCTCTTATAAAAAAAAAGTGCTATGCTTTTATCAAAGCATTTAAAAATGAATGTTACTTTTTTATGAAGGTTGGGAGGAAACATACTTTTGGTGAACACGGCCAGGACTCAGGCCACTTATTGGCACCTGGGATCCAGGTGAGCTGAGTCTGCGCCCTGGGCACAAGCCCTCCCGTCCACCTGCTCCCCAGGAGGGGCTTCTTGGTGTCTACACAGCTTAGAAGGTGAGCTGGTCTTGCAGGCGCCTACTCAGCTTCTATCTCCAGGCCACTGAGATGAAGATCACGGCCCCTCACTCCTCCCTAGACCTAACACATGTCCAGGCTCCCCACGTGGTCCTGCCCCAGCTGTGGCTGCGTTCTGTCTGGACCCTTTAATTGAAGGTCTTCTGTGGAGCACACATATACAGGGCTTCTCCTCCAAGGTCACTGTTAAACTTTTCTTGGAGAAAAAAGAAATCCTCCAAGATGGCTTTTAAAAAACCTGCCTTAGTTTCCAAACATTCCAGAATACTCAGTCCTACTATTCAGAACACACTCATTCTTTTTTAAAAATTTCTTTAAAACTTGTCTTCACAGTTTGGTGATTGTAAATTGAGCTGCGATAAACAGTCTAGTGCAAAGCCCTTATGATAAAATGATTTTTTTCTTCTGGGTAGATGCCTAGAAGCAAGAATCCAACGTACATCCAATTCTAATGTGAAGGCAGCAGATGAGCTCATACAAGGTGAGGGGGGAGGGGAATGTGAGAGGGTGGGAAGGAGCAGGCGGGGGGGTGGGGCGTCACGGTGTCGGCACACCTCTTGTGGGCAGGACACAATTATAAGAGGGACTTTAACAAATGCAATCAGTGTAACCTAACCTTCTGTACCCTCAATGAATCCCAAACAATATCAATAAATAAATAGATAATAAATAAAAGAAAAAGGAAAAGAAAATCCTTTGCCCCCGGGGGGCAAGGACAGTTTTCTGATGCTGGCTGCCCCAATGCCCATGTGACCTTGCTCAGTTTGTTCACCTGTGAAATGCAGGCGGTAACTCCCAAGGCTGTGGACTTGGCTCCAAAGGCTAAGATGAGCCTCGCCGAGCTGCCGCTCTCACTCTTTCCTTACCTTCCTCTGCCCTTCTCCAACCCACTGGAGTCCACGGGGTAGAAGGTGCTTACTCTGCAGAGCATGAGGAAAACCAGTGGTAGAGCAGTGTGGACCAGCCTGGATCCATCCTTGTATTAAAATTTCATGGCACTCTCCCCCTCCCCTCCCATCCTCCCTCTTCTCTCCTTCATCCTGGGCCATAGTTGTGATCTATTCTTCATATGAAAGTGTGAGTGGTTGTAAATTGGTTTCATAATAGTACTGAGTACATGGGATATTTTTTCTTCCATTCTTGAGATACTTTACTAAGTAGGATATGTTCTAGCACCAACCATGTAAACATAAAAGAGGTAAAGTCTCCATCTTTTAAAGGCTGCATAATATTCCATGGTGCACATATACCACAATTTATTAATCCATTCGTGGGTCAATGGGCACCTGGGCTTCTTCCATGACTTGGCAATTATGAATTGAGCTGCAATGAACAATCTGTTTCAAATATCTTTGTTATAAAGTATTTTTGGTCTTTTGGATATACACCTAGTAGAGGAATTGCAGGATCAAATGGCAGGTCTACTTTTTAGATCCCTGAATATTCTCCATACATCTTTCCAAAAGGGACATATGAGCTTGCACTCCCACCAGCAGTGCAGAAGTGTTCCCTTTTCTCCACATCCATGCCAACATCTCTGGTTTTGGGATTTTGTTATGTGGGCCACTCTTACTGAAGTTAGATGATATCTCAAAGTGGTTTTGATTTGCATTTCTCTGATGATTAAAGATGATGAGCATTTTTTCATGTGTCTGTAGGCCATGCGCCTATCATCTTCAGAGAAGCTTCTGTTCATATCTCTTGCCCACAATGAAATAGAATCACTTGTTCTTTTCTTATTAATAAATTTGAGTTCTCTGTGGATTCTGGTTAGCAAACCTATGTCAGAAGCATAACCTGCAAATATCCTCTCCCATTCTCTGGGCTGTCTGCTTGCTTTACTTACCGTGTTCTTGGCTGTGCAGAAGCTTTTTAGTTTGATCAGATCCCAGTAGTGTATTTTTGGTGTTGCTTCAATTGCCTGGGGGTGGGGTGGGGTCGGGTCTTACTCATAAAGTATTCTCCCAGGCCAGTTTCTTCAAGTGTTTCTCCTGCACTTTCTCCAAGAATCTTTATAGTTTCATGTCTTAAGTTTAAATCTTTTATCCAGTGAGAGTCAATTTTTGTTAATGGTGAAAGGTGTGGATCCAGTTTCAGTCTTCTACAAGTCGCCAGGCAATTCTCCCAGCACCATTTGTTAAATAGGGAATCTTTCCCCCAATTTATGTTTTTGATGGGCTTTTCAAAGATCAAATAATGATAAGTGTCTGGGTTCATCTCTTGGTTCTTAATTCTGTTCCATACATCTTCAGACTGAGGGAGGGTGCATGGTGGGATCACACCTATGGTGCAAAATGCGAGGGTACAAGTGGGATCTATTAAGTATAGAGTATAAATGTCTTAACACAATAATTAAGTAAACGAGATGAGGTATATATTAACCAGTGTGATGTAAGCATTCCTAATTCTATATGAAATCAGCACATTGTACCCCATAAATGCATTAATGTATACATGATCCATGTGTTTATGATTTAATAAAAAAATTAAAAAAATAAAATTTCATAGCACATTTACAGAACTACATTTGGATGTGTATAATATATGAATAAAATAAGGGCATTTTCTATTAAATGAAACTTGTTGTCTTATTAAGGTCTCAGGGGTCTCAGTGGATCCCACCCCTGCCGCTGTGCTCTCAGCTGCGGCATTGCCCCCCTGGTGGGTGGCGGCAGCCCCCCTGCTCCTGCCCGAGCCCCGGCTCTCCGGTGCATCAGCACAGCAGCCAGAGGGCCCTGAACAGGGAGGCACGCCACCTTCCCGCACACCCTCCGAGGCCCTTCCGATGGACACAAGGACCCACAGAGGCACGCCCCTGTCCTTCCCTCCCTTTCCTCCCACTCTTGCCTCTGCAGCAGCGGGGGCTCCTGCCTGAGGATTTGTGTCTGTGGTTCCCTCTCTGCAACTCTCTTCTGCTGAAGCATCTGCTGCGCTCCCCAACTCATGTCTCACTCCCTGCCCCGCCTGCCTAACATGAACACCCTCAGCCCAGCCACCATCTGCATGCCTCCCCCCTCCCTCCCATGTGGTCTTCCTGCATGGCACTCCCACCACTTAAGAGCGCATGGGTTTGACTTAACATCTGTGCTGTCTTCCCCTCACCCAGCAGAACGTAAGCCCCCTGAGGAGAGGGGCATATCTGCTTGGATCATAGCTGCGTACTCAGCACCCCAGCTCTTGTGTGGTCCTCACCATGTTTTCAACCGAGGCAGGGATTCTTAACTGGGAGTCCCTGAACTGTTTTTGAACAGAAAACAAATTTACATCTTTATTTTCACTAACTGCTATAAAATTTCACATTTCCTTCCCTTATGAACTCAGACAACACACTACAGTAGTTTTCTGCAGGATCGGGACATTTTGCAGAGATCTTGAAAGTTCGTTTATGGTTCTTGTGGCTTGGGAATTTGGCAGTTAGCAAACCCGCTCCTAGATCATGTCATACAATGCATGGATAACAAGGAAGCCCTTTTCAAATAATATCACATGTTTAATTTCAAAAGTCTTGATAACTATGTAATGAAATTATTTTCTTTGTGATCCTGTGTGTTTTATTTTGTGTATTTGAAAACACGGTTTTGACAGAAGGGTCCACAGGGGCATCACCAGCCTGACACAGGAGTTCATGGTACAGAAAACAGTGAAGGACCCTGGACTGAGGCATCTGCTTCTATGTTCAGGACATGTGGGTCATCGCTGCACTGCATGGAGCTTTTAAGAATCCAAGTCCGGCTCACGCCTGTGATCCCAGCACTCTGGGAGGCTGAGGTAGGAGGCTGAAGTCAGGAGTTTGTGATCAGCCTGAGCAAGAGCAAGACCTCTATCTCTAATAAAAATAGAAAAACTAGCTGGGTGTTGTGGCAGGTGCTTGTAGTCTCAGCTGCTTGGGAGGCTGAGGCAGGAGGATTACTTGAGCCCAGGAGTTTGAGGTGGCAGTGAGCTATGACATCATGGCACTGTACCCAGTGAGACTCTGCATCAAAAAAAAAGGTGGGGGGAGGAATCTAAGTCTTTCATCATTCCTCATGACCTTGCGCCACAGCACGCTGCTCCTGTGTTAGTTTATAACACACACTTCCACCTGGAAAGACTCCAGACTTACTCCTGACTGTCCCCAGGCAGGCGAAGTGGGTCTCTCAATGTTGCCTTCATTCTGAGTATTTGTAGAAGCCTTGCAGTAGGCTATGTCCTGAGCCGAAGAAAGACAGGCATTAAACAGATAATAATCCTTTTTCTTTTCTTTCTTTTTTTGCTTTCTTGTAATCCAGGCTTATTGTAAAAATAAAAGCAATGAACAAGTACTGGGAGTGAAAGGTTAATCCTCACTGCAGCCCTTCTTAAGCCATATCAACCTGCAGGCAGAGGGCTGTCATCTTCCCAGTTTGCAAGGACTTTACAAACAGACATTTAAATATAGTTTTTAAATCATGAGATGGATCATAATTTTTATGTTATTCTCAACTTGCTTCTCTACAAGGATTTCTCCATGTCAGTACATGCGAGCCCACCTCATTCTTTCTAGTGGCTCTGGAAAAAATTCATTGTATAGTTGAATGCTTTATAGAACTAGTCCCTAATTGGAAAATTTTATATTATTTGCTATTAAAAACAATCCTACTGGGTGGGCATGGTGGCTCATGCCTGTAATCCTAGCACTCTGGGAGGCCGAGATGGATGGATTGCTTGAGCTCACAAGATTGAGACCAGCCTGAGCAAAAAAAAGTGAGACCCTAACTCTACTAAAAATAGAAAAACTGAGGGAAGAGGATCGCTTGAGCCCAAGAGTTGGAGGTTGCTGTGAGCTATGATGCCATGGCACTCTACCCAGGGTGACAGCCTGAGACTCTGTCTCCAAAAATAAAATAAAATAAAAACAATCCTACATCATCTCAGCCTCTAATCCCAGCACTCTGGGAGGCTAAGTTTACAAATAAGTAGAAAATGAAAAAATTTAAAGATTATTAAAAAAGATATCTTTACAACTGTAGCAAAACATCAACTATCTATCTAGAAATAAATTGAATAGAAGTTATTTAAAACTGGCACACTGAAAACCATAAATGAGAAAAAAAAATTTTTAAGGTTTGAACAGCTGGAGAGATATACTATGTCCATGGACTAGAAAACTCAATATTGTGAAGACTTAGTTCACCCCAAATCAATCTGTAGGTTAAACACAATCAAAATGCCAGTGCATTTACTTTGATGGAAATCAGCGAGCTCATTTTAAAATGTGCACAGAAATGGAAAGGGCTGAGGAAAGTGAGGAGAGTGGCTTAACCTTGAAGAGGAATAAACTAGAAAAGTTAGCCACTAGATCATAAAGCTTATCGTAGAGCGCTAGTAATTAAAACAGTATGTTAGTGGTGTAGACAGTCTGAAAATTCAGGGGAATGGGGCTGTTTAGAAACACTCACAGCTATGGCAACACGAGGATTAGTCAGGAAGTGGCTCTGAGTTAAATGGTCAAGCCTCGTGAAAGAAATAAATGCAGATCTCTACCTCACACTGTATACAAACACCAAGTCTTGCTGGATCTCTGGCTGAACATGAAAGATAAAACGAGAGTTCTTAGAAGTCACATGGGAGAAAGCCTTCATAACCTTGTGGCAAAGACGGACTAACCAGAACACAAAGAGCTCGAGCCATAAGATAAACAGACACATTAAAATTAAGAAATGCTATTCTTCAAAACAACACTAATAAAATGAAAACAAAAGCCACAGGATAGGGAAAAATATTTGCAAAATATCTCCCTGACAAAGGACTCATAGCAAAATATAAAGAACTCCTGCACATCATTAAGAACAAGTACACAGCCTAATAGAAAGATGGACAAAAGGTGGGCCACGGTGACTCAACGCTTGTAATCCCAGCACTCAGGGAGGCCAAGGCGGGTGGATCACCTGAGCTCACAGGTTCAAGACCAGCCTGAGCAGAGCAAGACCTCATCTCTAAAAATAGACGAGCATTGCGGTGGGCACCTGTAGTCCCAACTGCTCGGGAGGCTGAGGCAAGAGACTCGTTTGGGCCCAAGAGTTTGAGGTTGCTGTGAGCTCTGACTCCACGGCACTCTACCCAGGGTGACAAAGTAAGACTCTGTCTCAAAAAAAAAAAAAGGGAAGAAAGAAAGAAGGATGGATGAAAGGCTTGAACAGGCAATATAAGAAAACCAGACAATCAACTTTATTCACCAGCAGGGAAATAAGAATAAAATGACAAAGTGACACGACCATGCCTCCACCAGAACCAATAACCTGAGAAAGACGACATTATGTTTTGGCAAAGACATAGATCAGGGGTGTCCAAACTTTTTTCTTCTCTGTCACATATTAGAAGAAGAGTTGCCTTGGACCACACATTAAATACACAAACACTAATGACAGCTGATTAGTAAAAGGATCCATGCGTGCTTTTTATGATATTTGCCACCACAAAGAAGCAAAGAAAAGGCCTCAAAAAAAAAAAATAATGGCTTGGCACCTGTGGCTCAAGCGACCGAGGTGCCAGCCACATACACCTGAGCTGGCGGGTTCAAATCCAGCCAGGGCCCACCAAACAACAATGATGGGGGCAAACAAAAAATAGCCAGGCGTTGTGGCAGGTGCCTGTAGTCCCAGCTACTTGGGAGGCGGAGGCAGGAGACTCGCTTGAGCCCAGGAGTTGGAGGTTGTTGTGAGCTGTGAGGTCACGGCACTCTACCCAGGGTGACAGCTTGAGGCTCTGTCTCAAAAAAAAAAAAGTAAATAAAAAAAAAAGGCATCACAAAATCAGCATGTGGACGTTGAAGACCACACACTGCTGGTGGGTGTGAGTAGGCATAAGCACCTTAGAAAAGCCTGTGGTGGCATTTACAGAAGCTGAATGTTATGACTCAGCAATTCCACCACTAGACATGGACATGAGTGTGCACATTCACCAAAATACATGCACAAAAGCAACAGCAGCTCCACCTTTCATAGCCACTCCCTGGAAACATGTCCATCAGTTTCCAGGTAAATAAAGTGGCTGCACAGTCACACAACATGAATATTCTATAGAACAAAGAGAATGAAGTTACTGTCACTACAATCAGAGCATGCAGTTACTGTCACTACAGTCATCAAAAACACTGAATATCACAATCGTGATGCCATGAACCAAGCCAGACGCCAAAGAGTACAGATTACATGACTCCCAGCTACACAAAGTTCAAAAATAGGCAGAGCCTGTAACTTCGTGTCACCATCAGGAGATCCCCCTAGTAAAATCTCAGCCATCTGAACGCTGTGACTCTGGCACCTGCCTTCTACTAATACTCCCATACAAAGCTTGCTTTAGAAAGTGCTACGAAGAACAACTTGTACTTATATCTTTGTGCAAAACCCAGCATTTCTGGAGGCGCGAGCCCCTGAAGTGGGATTATTGTTTTTAAACATGTACTTTAGCCTTGGAGAGGTGCTGCTCCTACTGACACATGAGAAAATATTTCACCTCACCTTCACCCATATGAAACACACTCCTTCCTTTATTTAAAAGTATTTATTGTCACAAAGGAAAGTACTGTATGAGTCTACTCATACCAGGTGTCTAGAGGAGTCAAATTCGTGGAGGGAGGAAAGAGACTGGGGGTTTCTGAGGGTTGGGCGGGGAGGGGAGTCAGTGTTTAATGAGAGAGTTCTGCAGGTGTGTGGAGATGGTGGTTGCTCAACAGTGCAAATGTGCTGAGTGCCTCTGAACTATATAACTAAGTAGGGTTAAAATGGTAAATGTTATGTATATCTTAGTACAAATTAAAGGAATAAAGATGTATCTATTGATTACCTGTTAGGTGCCAGGCACTGTTCTGGGTGCTGGGAATACAGCTATGAATAAGACAGACAAACATTTATTGTTCTTGTGGGCTTATGTTCTAGTAAGTTTATGGTCAGTCAAAATCTTTGCTAATCTGTTTTAATTTGCATTTTCTAATTACTAGAAAGTTTAAGCACATTTTCACCTACTTATGGACTGTTTGTATTTCTTCTATGAAATACCTGTTGATAGCATGTTCCCATTTTTTAAATTGAGTTGTCTTTTGCTTATTAATTTGCAGGAACTTTTTGTATTTTATGGCTATTGCCTTTTTGCCTATTTGTTGCAGATGACTTGTCCAAGGCAGTGGCCTTGCTTTGGGCTTCTTTCCCTGCCAACCCTCCCTCCCCCAGCCATCCATGAGTCTATATTTTCCTTTATAGCTTCCGGATCTTTGTTTAGGATGACATTCTCCATTTCGAGACTAAAAAACAAAACTATCTTACATTTTATCCTAGTATTTTGCTAGTTTTCATAGTTTTAACCTTCAGTTCTTTAATCTCTCTAGGGTTTAATTTTATGTTTGACATGAGCAGAAATTTAATTTTATTTTTTTCCAAATGGGGAACAAATTATCCCCAAACCATATATTGAATTGTCAGCTCATCTTCTCCACTGATTTAAAATATCACATTATTAGCTTCTAAATTACTTTTTCTTTTTAAATTTCCTTTTATTGACCTTTTTGGGTATTCCTGCCCAGACACCACGTATTGTTAATTTTTGTAGTTTTTAACAATATATTTTTATTCCTGGGAGGGCAAACCTTCTCACAGAATACCTTAACATTTTCTTAGCTATTTTTGTGCATTTAATCTTCTATATAGTTTTAAAATCAGTTTGATACTGTACAGAATTTATAGCTTGGGGACTATAGACTTCTTAGAAATATCGAGTTGTCCCATGCAGGGACATAGATACTAAGTCTCTTCATTTATTACACAAGAATTGAAGAGCAATTGCAGTAAGCACAACATAGGAGAGGTATCCAGTGCTTTGAGACCACAGAGCTGAGAGGCCTTTCTTAGTCTAGGCCAATAGCAGGAAGGCTGTCTTCCAAAAATCATGTGTGGGTGCACTTTGGAGACTGACTAGGAATGAATAAAGCAAAGCTGAGTGGGATGAGTCTTCCAGACAGAGGAAACAGCATGTGCAAAAGTCCTGAGGCTGCAGACAAGGCAAGAAGATCTCAAGAGCTGAGTGATGCTGGGAGGCTGGTGTCTGCTCTCCTAGGGCTGCAGCGGGGATTACTTTCTGAGGTCGATGCAGAATCATCAACTTTGAAAGTCCTGATCCTAACATTTGGGGGCAATAAGGATATAGACTCACAGGGCCAAGGGCTGTCTGAGCAATGAGAGTCCTTAAATCCACCCGTTTTCATGTGGATTGGGGCACCAGGGAGAAGGAAAACAGGACAGGCCACAGTGAATGTCAGTGTGGAAAGTCCACACAAGGGCCAACAAAGTTTCTGTGAAGAGCTTAGTAACATTAATAAATCCCCAATCAGAGTGGTCATGAAAATGGGAAGGAAGCATTGTTATAGACACGATGAACATTAAAGGGTATTGGGGGGATATTATTAAACTGTACAACATAGAAAAAAAGAACCAATTCTTTGTAAAACACAGCTGACCAAAACAGACATAAGATGAAATGGAAAATCCCACGAGTCCTATACCTGTTAGGAAGCTAGAGTAATTAAGACAGTCTGGTGCCGGCACAGAAATGGATCAAAGGGACAGAATAAAGAATCCAAAAAAAAAGCCACCTGACTTTTTTTCACAAGGCACAATTAAATAGAAACAGGAAATATTTTCTGTTTCATTTGGGGAAAAACACAACCCTGGATCCTTATGGTACATCACGTAGAGAAAATAATTGGAGATGTGTGATAGATCTGACCATAAAAGCCGAAACTATACAATTTCTAGAAAAAACATAGGACACCATCTCTATAGACTTGGGGTAGGCAAAGCTTTCTTAAGTAGGACATACCTCAAAAGAAAAAAAAAGCTGATAAATTGGACTTCACAAAAATTGAAAAATTCTACTTGTCCAAGAATACCATAAAGGCATACCATGGACTTGGGATAATATTCACAATGTATGCTCCCGCACGAGGACTCACGTCTCAAACATGTAGAGATGATGTACAGATCAGTAAGAGGCCCTCATGGCACCAGGGCGAGGGCAGCGGCTGTCACAAGGACACACCAGAATAAGTCACACGCCCATGTGCCTGCAAAGTCTCCCACCCTGGTTCCATTCCTTCCACTGTGCTGAATATTTGCTGTTTGCTGGCTGGGAAAAGGCTGTGCACAGTCAGTGGCCAGCACACAGCTCACAGCATTTCTTTTTCCCAAGTAAACACAGCACATAGACACCACTGGAAGAATACAGGAACAGGGAGGCGACAATGATGGGCTTTGACTGGCATCCAAGTGGCTCATCACAGTTCCCTGGACCTCCCCCTGAGTGAGAAGGAAGGAGGCAGCCCCCCAGTGAGGTGCAATCCCATGTCCACGCCTCGCCTTTGCTTCCTGGGGTCAACAATGAGCTTCACTCTTTCCTGAAGTCCAAATTCCAGAGCAAGCTAAGGCCTCTGGCAGGGGGTCCTGAGCATCAGCACTGGAGATGATAGCCACCAGGCTCATGTGTGTGACATTGTGAGTCCCTCCCTGGAGAAGCTTTGAGCAGTGCCCCTCCTTCCCCCCCATTGCCGCCCAGGGCACATTTGCTTCTGTCTGCTGACAGGTGCAGGTCCCGCAGGCTGCCCCGAATGCAGATGGGTCCCGGGCACCAGGATCTACTTTTTCATATGGAGGCCTCAGCAAGAAGAGTGGGGACTCTGAGTGTGAATGGTGCATCTGCAGTGAGGCGGTCAGCCACCTTCCCCCCAAGCTGAGCAGCCAGCTTCGGCATGATCCGCCTCAGGGCACTGATAGTTTGAGGGAAGAACACGGCCTTAAAATCTCACATAGCCCTTACAGACAGCCTCAGCCAGCCTGGCCTAGGGCAGTCCCTTCTGGCCAAGTGGGCAGCAGTACCTCATGGCATGAGCACGTCCAGGACAGCCAAGGCCAGACCACGGGCGCTGGCAGGGACAGAGACAGGAGGTGTGGCAATGAGATCCAAGAAAAACCAGATCTTAGCTGTGGGGCAGGGACCATCTCAAACAGACTGGAAAGGCTCCAGGTCCAGGGTCAGGGCAGTGCAGACACGTCCCAGATGGACACCAGCTGAGCTCACCTCAAGACCCATGCAAAGTTCTGCTCAGACAGGGCAGGAAGGAGGGTGAGGACAGGGAAGAAGGCAGGCGTCCCGACATGAAGGGTGTGTCTTCCCGACTCTACCTTCAGCCAGGGTGGCTTAGCAGAGCAGTGGTGTGGGGCACCTGACCCAAAGGAGACGTGGTGAGAGGCAACCATCACCCAACGTGGGGTGAGCCAGCAGCAACACGCAGGCCTTCCCTGTGACCACCCTGCCTCCCAGGACCAGCAGGTAGATGACCCAAGGGGTCGAAACATCCCAGGGCACTGGGCGCTGCAGCAGAGGGCCACCAGTGGAAAAGGAGAACCCTTCCCAGAGCTGCCGTCTGTCCTGGATCCTTGGGGCAGCAGGTGAGTGGAGAAGGGGTAGTCAGCACAGTCCCTCCATCCCTGTCCGACCTGTGTCTGTCTCTTCTGGAGAGCCAGGACAGGTGTGTCATGGACCACACAAGATGCTGGGTTTGGAACCCAAGACTGGTCAGAGTCCAGCCCCTCAGAAGGGCAGAGATACCCCATGAACAGGCAACCCTGAGACTTCTTGTCTATGGTGAGACGTCCACACCTACTCAGAGGCTTGCAGAGAACAGGCAGAGGCTGTGTAGACTGCGGGGCGCAACCGTGGGCAACGCGGGGGGCCGGGCGGCTTCATGCTGTCTCTGCCGCAGTCCGATCCGTGGGGGAAACTAAGAAAGACAGAGAAGCAAGGAGATTAAATGAAGCGTTTGTATGGGTTCCAGAGGAATTTAGATTCCACAAGCAGTTTTTATGGGCAGCTAACACGTCTCCTGGACAAAAATAAGTTTCTAACGAGGAAGCTGCAGAGTGACTCTGGGGCCCAGGAGCCACAAATCATCAGCAATGGTTGGTCTCCTTCTTGGGTTGCTGGAAGAACCCAAATGCGGGGAAACGGGGACAAGGAGCAAAGACAGAAAATAGATCGTGAAAACACAGATAGTTCTCAAACACTGCAAAGCTGCTGATATGATTTTTTTCTTCTTCATAAAAGCTATGGAATCATTCGAGCTTCAGAAGCAGCTGAATTGTACCTTTAGGAATAGAGGAAATGGGAGGGAGACCCAGTTAATGAGAGACGGACGCAGCGCTGTGGCCCTGAGCTGGCAGGTTTGGGAGCAGGCAGGTGTCGTGGGCAAGAGGCGAGGATCTGGGGACTCCAGGAGGAATGCTGACTTTGTTGTTTAAGGCTAAGAAACAGGGGATTAGCAGCTACAGGTGAACCCCAAGATCATGGCTTTAGACTCTGGGGTGCAGGAAGGGCTGCAGGGAGACAGAGACTTTGGAAAGAACACAAACCACCTTTTTGACACCCAGATTTCTGGCTGCTCTCAAATAGCCTCTGCCAGAGAGGTCGCCTTAGTCTGGTCTGCTCTAACAATGCCATAGACTTCAGACTGGTGGGGTTAGCAACAATAGATACTTCTCATAGTTCTGGAGACTGGGCAGCCCAAGATACCAGCTGATCTGGTGTCTGGAGAAGTCCCTCCCTGGTTCACAGACTTTACCTTCTCGCTGTGTCCTCCTGTGGTGGGAGGGGCAAGGCAGCTCCTTTGGTCCCTAGGGGCACTAATCCCACTAAGGAGGGCCCCACCCTCATGACCCTATCACCCCTTGAAAGCCCCATCCTTCTAATGCCATTTGTTAGGGTTTCACCATGTGAATTTCGGGGAACACAAACGTTCAGACCATAGTAGAGTTTATTTTTGGCCTGCTTTAAAGAACAGAGTCAGCTCTCCTGGAAATAAGGTAGCTAGCTATAGGACATCCCAAAGGCCGCCCCTGAAGTTACCATACTTAGGGAAAATGGGACATTGTAGCTAAAAGGTACGTTTACTGACAAAATGTTCATTACAAAATTTTACAAAATATTTATAAAATATTTTCTGTATGTTGGCCGCCTCTTTGTAAAATTTTGTAATGAATATTTTGTCAATAAAGATACAGTTACCAGGTAGCTACAGTGTCCCATTTCCCCTTTGTATGGTGACTTTAGGGGCGACCTTTGGGACACCCTATATTTGCACAATGCTGATTCGCTACTTCTTCTATTAAATGATGATAGTTTGAGGCAAACCTTGGTAGCAGCCCTTTGGGTCTGGCAGGACGTTGGGCTGGACCATCGGGTTTTGTGCCAGGCTCTGAAGCAGCCCCAACATGATCCCAGCACTCCAGACTCCTCAGAACAACAGCTGGAGGCTGAGTGAGGTTGTGTCAGGCTTGAGCCAGAAGCCCCAAAGGTGTCTGGCCTGCAGCCAGTGTCAGCAAGAGAAGACCTTTAAGACTATAGTTTAACACCTTCCAAGGCCCCGTTTTGTTGCTTCTTTTAACTGAACAAACCTTAATCAATCCTGAAAATCAATCAGTCTGCTTGCCTGTGAGCACTGGAGATTCCACATCAGGCTCAGATTGGAGTAACCACCGGCAGTGGCCTCTCCTAGGAACCACAGAATACAGCGAGAGAAAGCCGGGGGAGGAGGGAGCAGTCCTTAGTAAGCAAGAAGCACTTTGCATCATTCTAACACATCACTCCCCATTCTGCAAATAATCTTGGTTTTTTACTGTAATTCATGCAACAGCAATGATTTTTGGAGGAAGGCCTTTAAACCCCCAGACTGGAGACATCCGTCAACTGGATGCTACTGGCAGATGACCAAAGCTGACTGGTGAGATAATAGATAATGAAACCTGTAGCCACAGAGGACTAGAAAAATTAATTGCATTTCCTGAAATTGTACCACAAGTTGCCAAACTGAAGTGGTACTTGATGATTTGGTTTTCCTTGCACATTTCATCATGGAAGTGGCGGTGAGCTCCTTGGGCTTGGAGGCAGGGCAATGGCCACGCACTTGCCGTGTGACGTTGGCTGCTTCCCTCCACCAGCGCTAAGTGGTCCCGACATCCAGAGGGATGAGAAGTGGCTCATTTTGAACCTTAATGGCTTTGCACAAAGACCATTCTCTTCATTCTCCTAAAACCCAAGCCTTAATTACCTCAATTGCCTGGGGGACACCCCCAGCTGCAGACACCACACAACATAGCTTTGCCTTATGAAAATAATTCTCTTCCTAAAAGGGCACCATTCCTTTGGCGTGTGGACAGATGGTGCCAACAAGCCCTGCTCTGCAGTATCCTGTCTGTGGAGCAGACGACGTTTAGAGAGGACCCTCCACCCATGGCCAGGAGTGTGCCTGATGCCCAGCGCTGAGAGGACTTGATCTGCGGGGGACTGCTCCCTTTCCAAAGTGGGGGAGCTGAACTTGGGGGCAGTGACAAGTGCTGCTGGTCCTGCATCATTTCAGGATTACTCTGCCCAGAAAGCTCAGGGGGGCACTTGGGGAATCGAACTTGGGCAAGAAGTCGATCCAGCTTTGCTGTGATGGAGAGAAGATCCTAACTGCTGCTTTTCTCCTAGAACTTTTCTAATCAGAATGGATCTTGCTGTCAGGAGGCTGGAGGCCATCAGAAGTGAGCTATGGCCACAGCGATTTCCTGGACATGGAGACCCAGGGAGCTTGGTGCTCTCAGAATTTTTTTCTTTTTGGTGTAACAAGAATCAATATTTAAGATTATGCAATGTCCATACCAGCCTGAAGTAGCTGCCAACACAAGGACAGGGCTGGATAATTTACAATGCGAGGAATCCATTCTTTTGAGAGAGGAAGGAGGGTAAAATCAAGATTTAAGCTTCGTGTCCTGGGCTGGACTTTTCTCCTCCATTCTTAATGGTACTGGGGGTAAATAAACCATCCATTTTGTTTTGTATGAACGGTCTGTACTTCGCTCGGGCTCTGTGGAATCGACAGGCCGGTTTAGATCTGCGGCCACAGGTCTAGCTGTGATTGCCTTGTAAACAACACTTCTTTGCATTTTTCAAGTTATAGTACTGTCATCTAGCCTGATCAAAAAAATCTGCCCTTACATTCTGCCCCCACGATCGGCAGAGAAAGCCTTTTTATTGTCAGCTACTAATGGTCCTTCTGCTTCATATTTTTAATGTAAAGATTAAATATTTATAAATGCCTTGTCAACAGCATCCCATAACCAGACTCTCCCAGAGCCACAGACCATGGGCTGTGCTCACTTGCATGAAGTCAGAGGTCACAGGTCAAGCGGGCAGCTAGCAGCGGCTGTGGAGTACATCTGCTGTCACCAGGACCTGGACAATTATTTATAGGGCCAGGCTTGTTTCTCAAAAAGGCCACATCATGGCCAGGGGGAAGTTTCTTTTGTCTGCATGAAGCCCCTCTGGGCCCGAGTACTTACTGGAATCACAGGCTCCCACCACCTTGCAGGTGGCCTGCCGGATGCTGTCTGTTTTGGGGTGTTTCCAGAAGGAAGCCACGAAGCGCCATCCCTTTTCCCCATGCAGAAGTAAAGAACATTGGAGTGACGCTTTCCATGCCCAGGCGTATGGGGGATGGGAATGAGAACGGGAAGAAGCCGGGTGCCCAGGCCCGTGCCCCACACTGAGGATAGGGCTTAGACAGGGAGCATGTTCCCTCCGTGCTGCTGGACACCTGAGAGGGCTTGGGCTCCACGGGATGGGCTGCAGGTGGCAGGCCCAGGGACAATGGGGTGGCCGGATCTAGAAGGGGATGGCCTGGACCAGGGCAGCAGCAGAGCAGAGGCAGAGGGAGCTCCGTAGGGACAGGATGAATTGACAGATTGACAAAGGTAGGGGAGGGGCATGGCCACCCCAGGAGAGACACAGCAGAAGTCCCTGCCAGCTGCTAGCACACACGGTCACTTTCCACGTGAATTGTTCCAGGGCCTGCAAAGGTGAGCACAGCTATACTCAGGGGAGTGAGAGTTCTCAGCCCAGAAACGGACAGTCCACTGAGGAGATGTCTGGGCAGGGACATTTCAGGGAGCGACCTGGCAGTTTTGGGCAAGCCACACAATCTCCTGGGACCCAGTCTCCCTGCCTGAGACTTGTCTATTTTCCTTACAGGGCTGTCGGCAGGATGAAGGTGTGCTGGTGGTCAGAGCCACGACAGGAACAAGCAGAACACAGGGCGGTCCTGGGGGCTGGAGGACAAAGGGGCGGACACGGCCCATCAGCACCGCAGCAGGGCCGGACAAGGGACTCTGCAGAAAGGACCGTCACAAAATCCAAACCTAAACTCTGTCAACGTTGGGGCCATTTTCTGAAGATTCCACCCTCACTCACCTCCTGGTAATTTGAAGGAAAGAAAAGGACAAAAGTTGCTTGGTCCATCCTTCCCGCCGGATGTTCTTCCAAGGGGACCAATGATGAAGGGCAGAAGGATGCTCCCACCTGCCTGACCAGTGCTGTGGCGGGGGCCCATCCTCCCCTCGGACACTCTTCCAAGGGGACAAGGATGAAGGGCAGAAGGATGCTCCCACCTGCCTGACAAGTGCTGTGGCGGGGGCCCATCCTCCCCCCGGACACTCTTCCAAGGGGACAAGGATGAAGGGCAGATGGACTGCCCCCACCTGCCTGCTTTCCCAACAGTGCACCCGACCAGTGCTATGGTGGGGGCCGAGCTCCCTTGACTACGGCCCCAATCACCTCCCACCCCCACCGCAGAAACCAGAGCTAGGCTGGCGCAGGAGGCTCAGCCTGCCCAGCTCTGGGAGCCGAGGCCTCGGGGGGCCCCGCAGCCTCCGGTCCCTCCATCTGCTCTGTCCATCTCCTGGGATCACTGTGAGTTTCTGTGAAACAGTGCCTACAATGCCCACACACACAGGAGTTCTAGAAACTTCGACTCGCTGCCCACACCTAAAGACTACTCTTGTTTTTAAGCTAGAAGATCTGTTGAAACTTCTTCGAGCTCATGGAGTCTGGGGACCCCACCATTCTCCTTTAAAATAAGCCTGAAAACACCTGAGCAGAGAAAGAATGGCATAAACATCTTAAGATACAGACAGGTCTGCAGCCCAGTGCGTGTTGGTGCCTGGCCTCTGCCCCACCAAACTACAACCCCCTAGAAGGCAGGGCTGGTTCCTGGGGTCACCTACCTGGGACCCCATCAGGGAAGGGAGGAGATGAATGTGCAACCCCAGACCATAAATCTCAGTATCTGAGCTCTTCCAGGACAGGAGTGCGGGTGGCTAAAACACCCTGTTAACAGTGATACATTGATAGAGTGATATTGATCATTATTGAGACTGGAGGCCATCCATGGGGAACCACACACCAACCGAGCAGCCTGGGAGAGCAGGCAGCTCCGTGGGCCCGACTCGGGGGACGGCAGCCCTGGTAACTGTTGCGGTGATGATGTTGCGGTATTGATTTCTTTAGTGCCTCTCCTCAGCCCCAGAGCACTTCATGCACTTATTGGAAAGTGCCTGAAACCAAATTGAAGATGGGCTGATGTGGAGTCTCAACCCAAACGTTCAGGACATCAGAGGGCTTCCGAGCAAATGTGGAGAGACCACAGGTCTTCAGCCACCCCCAGTTCCAAACACTTAAGGAAGACACTTTGCCCCCCTCTGCTCAACAGCTGCGACAGCCTTGCTTGTAAGACTGGAACACGGAGGTCAGTGTCCCCACACTGCTGGTGGAGCACTCGGCTTCCAGGGACAGAGATGACTGCTCTGCAGAGGGGAGGCACCAACTGTGCTCTGTGCCTGCGCACCATGTGCACCCCGTCTCCCCAGGGCCCGGACCTTCTGGAGGTGTCCTTCCTGTCTGTGGTGCGGGTCCCCATGGCAGGCACTCTGTGGCCCTGCCATCCCAGACCTCTGGGCCCAGGCATCGGGGAACCCACCTGGCATCCTCTGACAGGGCGGCATCACATGATGCCCTCAGAAAACAGAAACATCTTTCCAAAAACATTTTGCTAGGAAACAATCCCAAACTTACGAGAAAGTTGCCAGAACAAAATCGTATCCTTTGTTCAGATTCATGTACTGTTCCAGTGTTGTCGTGACCCCAAGCCAAGTATGTATTTTCTGAACCACTTTTGGGGAAGTTGAACACATTATGGCGAGCACAGACATGGCTCACATGACCCAGCACAGCTACCACGTCCAGTGTCGGTAACACCAAGGCACTTTCTGCACCACACACAGTCAGTTTTGTCAATTCACCCAGTAATATCCTTTATAACTGTTCCCTTTCCAGCATAGGGCCCAGCCGAGCAACAGGTATTGCAGTTAATTGCCACGTCTCCGTGGTCTCCTTTTATCTGGAACATTCTCACCATGTTTCATTGTCTTGTCTGACATTAACATTTTAGAAGAAAATCCAAATTTTCATAGCAGCGTGCACACTGCAGCCGCTGGGCTAGGGGAACGTGTGTCTCCCGTGCACACAGGGACCAGACCAAGCCTTTGCCCTCCAGTTGTGGCTGCATCCTGTGCCGCTGAAGGGCTGAACCTGTGGCTGCCCGCGTGCAGGTGCTCCAGAAGCAGCCTGGGCAGCAGGGGCTGCACCTCTCTGGGAGGGCACTTGACAGTCCAGGGCTAGGAACCTGCAGCTCCAAGGCTACATATGGCCCCCCAGAGCCAGGACTCAACCGAATCCAAACTTCACAGAACAAATCCCTTTATTGAAAGGATTTATTCAAATAAGGATTTGTTCTATAACATTTGAATTCAGTCCCAAGGCTCTGTAGACAGCGCCCCCTTGAGGTGTGCAGGCACCAGAGCTTGCCCACAGCTGGGCAGACCCATTTCTGCCTGCGCTAGCACAGCCAGAATCCCCAAGGGAGGGGACGGATGCCGAGGGCTGTCCTGACAAAAGCATTCAAAGTGATGTTAAAGGAGTGATTTGGAGAAATGAGCTGCGGGGAACAGCAACACTCAGAAGCCCGGGGTGTGCCCTGAGCTATTCTGGGGATGGCCCCCCAGGGAGCCTGCGAGCAGCACTCGGGGTGGGCGGGTCCTGGGAGCCTGTGAGCTGCACTCGGGGTGGGTGGACGGGTCCTGGCAGCCTGTGAGCCGCACTGGGGTGGGCGGGTCCTGGCATCCTGTGAGCTGCACTCGGGGTGGGCGGGTTCTGGCAGCCTGTGAGCTGCACTCGGGGTGGGCGGGTCCTGGCAGCCTGTGAGCAGCACTGGGGTGGGCGGGTCCTGGCAGCCTGTGAGCTGCACTAGGGGTGGGCGGGTCCTGGCAGCCTGTGAGCTGCACTCGGGGTGGCAGCCTGTGAGCTGCACTCGGGGTGGGCGGGTCCTGGCAGCCTGTGAGCAGCACTAGGGGTGGGCGGGTCCTGGGAGCCTGTGAGCTGCACTAGGGGTGGGCGGGTCCTGGGAGCCTGTGAGCTGCACTAGGGGTGGGCGGGTCCTGGGAGCCTGTGAGCTGCACTAGGGGTGGGCGGGTCCTGGGAGCCTGTGAGCTGCACTAGGGGTGGGCGGGTCCTGGGAGCCTGTGAGCTGCACTAGGGGTGGGCGGGTCCTGGGAGCCTGTGAGCTGCACTAGGGGTGGGCGGGTCCTGGGAGCCTGTGAGCTGCACTCGGGGTGGGCGGGTCCTGGCAGCCTGTGAGCTGCACTCGGGGTGGGCGGGTCCTGGCAGCCTGTGAGCAGCACTCGGGGTGGGCGGGTCCTGGCAGCCTGTGAGCAGCACTGGGGTGGGCGGGTCCTGGGAGCCAGTGAGCAGCACTGGGGTGGGCGGGTCCTGGGAGCCAGTGAGCAGCACTGGGGTGGGCGAGTCCTGCAGGCCACGTGAGCAGCACTCAGGGTGGGCGGATCCTGGGAGCCACTGAGCTGCACTCGGGGTGGGCGGGTCCTGGGAGCCACTGAGCTGCACTCGGGGTGGGCGGGTCCTGCAGGCCACGTGAGCTGCACTAGGGATGGGCGGGTCCTGCAGGCCACGTGAGCAGTTGCTTCCTTGCCCTACGCCTGCCTTTGGAAACACCTGGAAAAGAGAGAGTTGGGGTTGGAAGGAAAAAGAGGAGGATTAAAAAGGAAAGGGGCTTTGTATGATGTAGGCTTTGGGGACAAAAGACAGAAAAGGCCACTGGCCAGGCTACAGCTGGGCTGGTCAACTGTCACCTGTGGCTGGGCTGCCCCCAGCATGCTGGACATTCAGACCCAGGGTCCTGAGCAGATGAGAGGCACCTCCTGAGGAGACAGGAACCTGAACACTCAGGTGTGTGTGGAGAAAGCAGAGATTGGGGAGCCAGGTGACCCACAGGACAGGGGTGTGGTCCTGCCAGCCCTGTCCAGGCTTCCCGAGAGCTGTGCTGGAGGCCGGGCAGGTGGCCTGGAGCCCTGGAGGGCTGGGGAGATTCTGAGCAGCCTTCTTCCTCATGCTTTTTAGGAAAGGCCCCTTGAAAGAGGTGCTACTCTCAGATTTTCAACAGTTTCCTTTAGGAGGAGGAGGGAGAGAGGGAGCAACGAGGGACGAGAGAGGCGTGCTCTCAGAAACAGCCCCGGCGGGGTGAGCGCACGCAGAGAGCTGGCCGGGGGGCTGGGGGTCCAGGGGCAGCCCGTCAACCCGAGCCTACAGTCACCCCATGGCACAAAACCCCAAGAGAAAAAGAGCTTTGGAAGTTCCACAGGGGAATTACATTTTTATTTATTTTATTTTATTATTATTTTTTTCTTACCAAATATGATCTGTTCTTTATTCAATAAGGGAATTACATTTTTAGAATTTCATACCTTTCTGAGCCTCGTACAGAGAGACAAGGCTCCCTCTGGAAGTGACGTGCCTTGTGAATATTCTGTGACTTGGAGTCAGAGAGGGTGAAGCAGAGGTTAAAAAGTATGGCAACATGAAGGCTCCATGAGGAGCCTGGAAAGATCAGCAGAGTTAGCAGCTACTGGTGTGGGTGGCCGCTTCCCAAGATCTCCACCAAGCATCTCCCCATGCTCCCTTTCCTTGTGACTTGGCCATAACCAGTGGGGACAGCACTCCCTTCCCTTGAGTCTGTTTGCCCTGTCACTTGCTTTGACCAATGATAGGACCAGGCAGAAGTGAAGCTGTGAGTCCCAGACGCGCCTCCATACAGACACCCGGTGAGGCAGCCAGGAGGGGTGTGGAAGAGGACGCGGTGCTGAGAGCCAGGCTGGGCGGCACAGCCCTGCCCAGCCGAGGGAGAGCGGAGTGCGCTGTGTGAGCAGGGAACCGCTAAGACGATGGACAGGACAGTGAGGACAGCAAGTCGTCAATATTTTAGGTGCTTGGGGGGGTTGCTCCTCAGTAATGCGTGACTGAAATGGAAACAGGGGCGCTGCTGTGGTGAAACCCGGAGTGTCGGGGGGACCCCGGGGCGATGGCGGCCAGAGGCTCAAGGGAGAATGACCTGAACTCAGTAGGGACAGAGCCACGGGCAAGACACTGCCAGAGGTTAACTTGGAAAACAGAAAATGTATCTACAGAGTTTGTAAATATGGATAAAAGTATTTCTAGGTAGAATTTCTAGGTAAAGTGCCAATTAGCTTCCTGCAACTGTCTAAAGACACAGATGGACAGAAAAAAAACAAAAATAAATGAACTATTTGGATTGCAAGCAGAGCTTAGAACAGAAAAATGCCAGGACTAGCTGGTTGAAAAATGAAAGTATTTCACATTTTCATTTTCAACCATGAGCAACGTTATTTCTAAAGGAAGGAATGGCCTCAGAGTAAAGACTGACTCAAGGGTCTGATCCTGAGATCCTTTGCTGAGACCTCAGAAAGATTTCAGGCTGTGCTTAATAGATCCTCCCAGGAAAGAAAAGGGACTTCTTAGAATCTGAGGGACATTGTCCCTCCCACAGGAGACTGAAATATTCGTAGTGAAGAGATTCATAGGAGACCCATAAAATAGTTAAGAGAAGTGTGTTAACATGTAGGAAGAGCACCAAGAGCTTGGACTAAATGGGGATAATAACATTCGAAATTAAAAGATAACTTTTGGGCGTCTGGATTTCCATGGGAGAGGAAGACAGTCCATTCTGACAGGAAGGAGAGACCCCCACAGAGCAGAGCAGAACCAGAGAACTTGGAGAGAATGATGGACGGGGAAGCCCTTCACCTACAGCGGGCTCTGACTCCCCAGGCCTACCTGGAGCGTGGAACTGGTGAAATCCAGTGACTTCCATGCGCCTCCCTTTTTGATGGGAGCAACTGTTGTGGCCATCCTGGCCCTGTTTTCAGGGTAACTTGGTTTGTTAGTTTATATAGAGAGCTCTGGATCAAGAAGAGCCACACCAGGAAACCATGTGTACATGCCCAGATGGACCTGCTGTTGACCAGGGGACCCTGGACATGGAGCCTAATGCTCTAATTGAGATGAGAACTTCACACATTTGGGGATGGGAGAAACAATCAGGCACACGAGGGAAGAACATTAAATGATGTGTGGCCAGATTGTGGAATGTGATAGATTGTTTCACGGCCACAAATTTTTCCTTTGAAGAAGGCATGAACCTTTGCAATGAAACTTTTCCATGTCTCCCACACATTTCTCAGCTGTATTTAAACCATGCTGGCCTCGTGACCACCTGCCTTGGTTAATAGAATGTGGCAGATGTGATGCTGTGTGCCTCTGGGGCCCAGACCTCAGGTGACCTTGGCACGCCTGCCTTTGCCTCCCTGGGAATGCTGTCTACAGACCACATGGATGGAAGTGCGTCTAACCAGCAGGCACAGGAGCATGACAGGCCACATGGAACAGAACTGAGGTGCCTCAGTCAACAGCCAGTGAAAAGGGCTAAACCTGTGAATGAGGCTAATGTGGACATTCCTCCAGATCAGTACAGCCATGTGAGCCAGGTGGAACCAGCCAAGAGGACGTCCAGCCAACCTATGGGAAGGTGAGTAGTAGTAAACCCTTGCTGTTTTAAACCATTAAATTTTGGGGTAATTTGATATACACTAATAGAAAATTGTAATATCTAGCATGACTGATCTAGATAAAATCAAAGAAAAAGGAAACATGAAATACTAATGTCAGGATTAACAATTAAATAAAGGAGACATTTAAAGACCCTAGTGACATTAGGGATTAGTCAAGGGATATTATGAAATTCATTATGCCCTAAATTCAATAACATTTCTTCTAAATGGATAATTTTCTTAAGATCTAGAACTTTATAACTGACACCAAATAAATAGAAAATGCAAACATCCCTGAATCAATTTTTCAAATTGCACCTGGAACTGAAGACCTCCTCTCCCCTCAGAAAAACTCCAGGCTTGCATGTCTTCGATAGCAAATTATGCCAACTATTTGAGGATAAATGAGACCAATTTTACACAGGTTCTTTCAGAGAAGAGAGGAAGAGACAAAATTCAACACATTTTATTAGTCTAGCATAACGCTGACCTCAAAACTTGAGAATAAAGAAAGAGGAAAAACCTTATAGGCCAGTATCTTTTTTGAACAGAAACACAATATTAGCAAATCAAATCCAGTAATGTCTAAGAAATATACTATGTCATGATCAGGTGAATTTATTCCAGCAACTCGAGACAATTTTAACATTTGAAGATCAGTTGTAATTTGCATCAGCAGAGTAAGGAGAACAACTATATTATCATCTCAAGAGGTAAAGAAAATGCATTTAATGAAATTCAGCTCATTAATTTGGAAAACTCTCAGCAAACAGGGAATGGAAGAGAACTTCCTCAATGAGATAAAAGGCGTCTATAAAGACCCTGTGGCTTACATCACACTTTATGGCAAGAGCTGGAATGATTTTCCCCTAAGATGCAGACCAAGGCCAGGTTGTCCATCCTTTCCACTTGTATTCAACACTGACTTGAGGTCATGACAAGTGGAATAAGACAAGAAAAAGAAATGAAAGGTATGAAAATGTCACAGACAACATGACCGTGTTTGGAGAAAATCCCACCTAAGTAAACTAGACTAGGTAATCTAATTAGGATTAGTTAGTAAAGTTTTTTTTTTTTTTTCGGTAGGGACAGAGTCTCACTGTATGGCCCTCGGTAGAGTGCCGTGGCCTCACACAGCTCACAGCAACCTCCAACTCCTGGGCTTTTAAAGTGATTCTCTTGCCTCAGCCTCCCAAGCAGCTGGGACTACAGGCGCCCGCCACAACGCCCGGCCATTTTTTGGTTGCAGTTTGGCCGGGGCCGGGTTTGAACCCGCCACCCTTGGCATATGGGGCCGGCGCCCTACCGACTGAGCCACAGGCACCACCCTGTAAAGTTTTTTTTTTTTTAATTAATATTAAATCATAGCTGTGTACATTAATGCGAGCCTGAGGCACCATGCCCTGGTTTTATAAACAGTTTGACACATTTTCATCACACTGGTTAACATAGCCTTCCTGGCATTTTCTTTGTTATTGTGTTGAGATAATTATATTCTACATTTACTAAGTTTCACATGTACCCTTGTAAGATGTACCAAGTAAAGTTTTTAAGTTTGTAGGCTTCAAGGACATGCTAAAAAAAAAAAAAATTGAAAGTCTTGGAAAGGAAGGGAAGTTTGAGAAACAGCCAATGGTTGGAGGAAACTAAAAAGCTGTGATTAAAAAAAAAACAAACATGGTTTCTTGGAATGAATGCCGGAACAGAAAATAAACATTAGTGGAAAAACTGGCAAAATCTGAATGAAGTCTGCAGTTGAGTTACCAGGGCTGTCCCATGGTTAATTTCTGCATTTCGCTAATTGTGTGTAGCTATATAAGATGCTTGATGTTAGGGGTCAAGCTGGGTGAAGGTATGTGGGAGCCCTTTGTACTAACTTAGTGACTCTTCTTTAAGTCTCAAATTATGTTAGAATAAAAAGTTTAACAACTCCAAAGACAGCAGCAGAGCCTTCTTGAACATGACGGCTGCAGTGCCATGGTGGGGCAGTGGGTACCAGTTCCTCCTCCAGGCCGGTTCTGCTGTTTCATCTGGAAGTTATTCCTGAAAGTTCACCTCTTAAATTTCCTTCCAAACACTCTGCAGCTACTTTTTTTTTTTTTTATTGTTGGGGATTCATTGAGGGTACAATAAGCCAGGTTACACTGATTGCAATTGTTAGGTAAAGTCCCTCTTGCAATCATGTCTTGCCCCTATAAAGTGTGACACACACCAAGGCCCCACCCAGCACCCTCCTTCCCTCTTTCTGATTCCCCCCCCCCATAACCATAATTGTCATTAATTGTCCTCATATCAAGATTGAGTACATAGGATTCATGCTTCTCCATTCTTGTGATGCTTTACTAAGAATAATGTCTTCCACTTCCATCCAGGTTAATACGAAGGATGTAAAGTCTCCATTTTTTTTAATGGCTGAATAGTATTCCATGGTATACATATACCACAGCTTGTTAATCCATTCCTGGGTTGGTGGGCATTTAGGCTGTTTCCACATTTTGGCGATTGTAAATTGAGCTGCAATAAATAGTCTAGTACAAGTGTCCTTATGATAAAAGGATTTCTTTCCTTCTGGGTAGATGCCCAGTAATGGGATTGCAGGATCAAATGGGAGGTCTAGGTTGAGTGCTTGAGGTTTCTCCATACTTCCTTCCAGAAAGGTTGTACTAGTTTGCAGTCCCACCAGCAGTGTAAAAGTGTTCCCTTCTCTCCACATCCACGCCAGCATCTGCAGTTTTGAGATTTTGTGATGTGGGCCATTCTCACTGGGGTTAGATGATATCTCAGGGTTGTTTTGATTTGCATTTCTCTAATATATAGAGATGATGAACATTTTTTCATGTGTTAGCCATTCGTCTGTCGTCTTTAGAGAAAGTTCTATTCATGTCTCTTGCCCATTGATATAAGGGATTGTTGGCTTTTTTCATGTGGATTACTTTGAGTTCTCTATAGATCCTAGTTATCAAGCTTTTGTCTGATTGAAAATATGCAAATATCCTTTCCCATTGTGTCTCTTTGCTTTGGTTATTGTGTCCTTAGCTGTACAGAAGCTTTTCAGTTTAATGAAGTCCCATTTGTTTATTTTTGTTGTTGTTGCAATTGCCATGGCAGTCTTCTTCATGAAGTCTTTCCCCAGGCCAATATCTTCCAGTGTTTTTCCTATGCTTTCTTGGAGGATTTTTATTGTTTCATGCCTTAAGTTTAAGTCCTTTATCCATCTTGAATCCATTTTTGTGAGTGGGGAAAGGTGTGGGTCCAGTTTCAGTCTTTTACATATAGACATCCAGTTCTCCCAACACCATTTATTGAATAGGCAGTCTTTCCCCCAAGGTATGTTCTTGTTTGGTTTATCAAAGTTTAGGTGGTTGTAAAATGTTAGTTTCATTTCTTGGTTTTCAATTCGATTCCAAGTGTCTATGTCTCTGTTTTTGTGCCAGTACCATGCTGTCTTGAGCACTATGGCTTTGTAGTACAGACTAAAATCTGGTATGCTGATGCCCCCAGCTTTCTTTTTGTTACAGAGAACTGCCTTAGCTATACGGGGTTTTTTCCGGTTCCATACAAAACGCAGAATCATTTTTTCCAAATCTTGAAAGTACAATGTTGGTATTTTGATAGGAATGGCATTGAATAGGTAGATTGCTTTGGGAAGTATAGACATTTTAACAATGTTGATTCTTCCCATCCATGAGCATGGTATGTTCTTCCATTTGTTAATATCCTCTGCTATTTCCTTTCTGAGGATTTCATAGTTTTCTTTATAGAGGTCCTTCACCTCCTTCGTTAGGTATATTCCTAGGTATTTCATTTTCTTTGAGACTATGGTGAAGGGAGTTGTGTCCTTAATTAGCTTCTCATCTTGACTGTTATTGGTGTACACAAAGGCTACTGACTTGTGGACATTGATTTCATATTCTGAAACATTACTGTATTTTTTGATGACTTCTAGGAGTCTTGTGGTTGAGTCTTTGGGGTTCTCTAAGTATAAGATCATGTCGTCAGCAAAGAGGGAGAGTTTGACCTCCTCTGCTCCCATTTGGATTCCCTTTATTTCCTTGTCTTGCCGAATTGTATTGGCAAGAACTTCCAGCACTACGTTGAATAGTAAAGGTGACAGAGGACAACCTTGTCTGGTTCCAGTTCTAAGAAGAAAAGCTTTCAGTTTTACTCCATTCAGTAAAATATTGGCTGTGGGTTTGTCATAGATAGCTTCAATCAGTTTTAGAAATGTGCCACCTATGCCTATACTCTTCAGTGTTCTAATTAGAAAAGGATGCTGGATTTTATCAAATGCTTTTTCTGCATCTATTGAGAGGATCATGTGATCTTTATTTTTGCCTCTGTTAATATGGTGGATAACGTTTATAGACTTGTGTATGTTAAACCAGCCTTGCATCCCTGGGATGAAGCCTACTTGATCATGATGAATGACTTTTTTGATGATAAGCTGTAATCTATTGGCTAGGATTTTGTTGAGAATTTTTGCGTCTATGTTCATGAGTGAGATTGGTCTGAAATTCTCCTTTTTGTTTGGGTCTTTTCCTGGTTTTGGTATCAGGTTGATGTTTGCCTCATAGAATGTGTTGGGGAAGATTCCTTCTTCCTCAATTTTTTGGAATAATTTCTGCAGTACAGGAATAAGCTCTTCCTTGAAGGTTTGATAGAATTCTGGTATGAAGCCATCTGGACCAGGGCATTTTTTGGTTGGAAGATTTTTATTGTTTCTTTGATCTCAGTGCTTGAAATTGGTCTGTTCAGGAGCTCTATTTCTTCCTGGCTGAGTCTAGGGAGAGGGTGCGATTCCAAATATTGATCCATTTCTTTCACATTGTCAAATTTCTGGGCATAGAGTTTCTGGTAGTATTCAGAGATGATCTCTTGTATCTCTGTGGGATCAGTTGTTATTTCCCCTTTATGATTTCTGATTGAGGTTACTAGAGATTTTACTTTTCTATTCCTCGTTAGTCTGGCCAATGGTTTATCTATTTTATTTATTTTTTAAAAAAACCAACTCCTTGTTTCATTAATTTTCTGAATGATTCTTTTGTTTTCAATTTCATTGATCTTGGATTTGATTTTGGATATTTCTTTTCTTCTACTGAGTTTAGGCTTAGATTGTTCTTCTTTTTCCAATTCCATAAGATCTCTTGCGAGATTGTTGATGTGCTCTCTTTCTGTTTTTCGAATGTAGGCATCTAAAGCGATGAATTTTCCTCTCAAAACTGCTTTTGCAGTATCCCACAGGTTTTGGTAGCTTGTGTCTTCATTGTTGTTATGCTCAAGGAAGTTAATGATTTCCTGTTTTATTTCTTCCTTCACCCATCTGTTATTCAACAGAAGATTGTTTAGTTTCCATGCCTTTGAGTGGAGTTGAGCATTTTTGTTAGAGTTGAGTTCCACCTTTAGTGCCTTATGGTCTGAGAAGATACAAGGTAAAATTTCAATTCTTTTGATTCTGTTGATAATTGTTTTGTGTCCCAGGATATGATCAATTTTGGAGAATGTTCCATGGGGTGATGAGAAGAATGTATATTCTTTATCTTTGGGATGGAGTGTTCTATATGCGTCTATCAAGCACAGTTGTTCTAGGGTCTCATTTAAGTCTCTTATATCTTTGTTTAATTTCTGTTTAGAGGATCTGTCCAGCTCTGTAAGAGGAGTGTTAAGGCCCCCTGTTTTATGGTATTATCAGATATCATATTGCTCAGACTGAGTAAGGTCTGTTTCAAGAATCTGGGAGATTTAAATTGGGTGCATAGATATTTAGAATTGAAAGGTCTTCTTGTTGTATTTTTCCCTTGACCAATATAAAGTGACCATCTTTGTCTTTTTTGACTTTAGTTGCTTTAAATCCACATGTATCTGAAAATAAGATTGCAATTCCTCTTTTCTTCTGAATTCCATTTGCCTGAAAAATTGTCTTCCAACCCTTGACTCGGAGCTTTAATTTGTCTTTTGAAGCCAGGTGTGTTTCTTGCAGACAGCAAATGGATGGCTTGTGTTTTTTAATCCAGTCAACCAATCTATGTCTCTTCAGTGGGGAATTCAAGCCACTAACATTTATTGAGATAATTGATAAGTGTGGTAGTATTCTATTCGTCTTATTTTGTGAGAGTCCATTGCTTAGTTTTATCTTTTGCATCAGTGTGGAGGTTTGGTTCTGTCCTTTAATTTCTGAGTTCTTACTTTGCTGCTGATCCATTGTGGTGGTCAGTGTGCAGAACAGGTTGAAGTATTTCCTGTAGAGCTGGTCTTGTTGTGGCGAATTTCCTCAATGTTTGTATATCCGTAAATGATTTGATTTCTCCATCAATTTTGAAGCTTAGCTTGGCAGGGTACAGAATTCTGGGCTGGAAATTGTTCTGTTTAAGTAGATTAAAGGTAGATGACCATTGTCTTCTTGCTTGGAAAGTTTCATTAGAGAAGTCTGCGGTCACTCTGATGGATTTGCCCCTGTAGGTCAACTGGCGCTTACTCCTGGCAGCTTGCAGAATCTTTTCTTTTGTCTTGACTTGGGACAGGTTCATCACAATGTGTCTTGGAGAAGCTCGGTTAGAGTTGAGGCGACCTGGGGTCCGATAGCCCTCTGAAAGCAGTGTGTCAGAATCTTTGGTGATATTTGGGAAATTTTCTTTTATAATATTCTCTAGTATGGCTTCCATTCCTCTGGGGCATTCTTCTTCCCCTTCTGGAATTCCTATAACTCGTATGTTGGAACGCTTCATAAAGTCCCATAATTCTGACAGTGAGCATTCTGCTTTCTCTCTCTTCTTTTCTGCCTCTTTAACTATCTGAGTTATCTCAAAAACTTTGTCTTCTACCTCTGAAATTCTTTCTTCTGCATGGTCTAACCTGTTGCTGATACTTTCCATTGAATCTTTAAGTTCCCTGATTGACTGTTTCATTTCCTTCAGCTCTGCTTTATCCTTTTTATATTCTTCATATTGTTCATCTCTGATTTGATTCTGTTTTTGGATTTCCTTTTGGTTATTTTCCACTTTATTAGCAGTTTCCTTCATTGTTTCCATCATTTCTTTCATTGTTTTCAACATGTGTATTCTAAATTCCCTTTCTGTCATTCCTAACATTTCTGTATAGGTGGAATCCTCTGTAGTTGTTCTGGACTGGTTCTTCATGTTGCCTGGAGTTTTCTGCTGATTCTTCCTCATGGAAGAATGAGTGATTTCTTTTATCTGTTTCCTTGCCCTAATTTTCCTTTCACTTCCTCTTGCTCTTTAAGTTCTCGTGCCTGTGGATTAAGGGTTATAGGACCAGAAGGGTGAGAAGGTTTAAGAGCAAAAAAGGGATGAAAGAAAGGAAGACCGAGTGATAAGAAAAAAAAAAAAAGAAAAATAGAGAAAGGAGAGGGGGTGGGTAAAAGGAATATTGACAAAAAGAAGAGAGGCACAGAAAGAGGGAGACAGAGCAATATAGGTGTACAGTAGGGTACTTTGATACAACCTTTAAAAAAAAAACCACCTTCTGGGGGTGCCCAGTGGGTTGGTTCCCTTGAGGTCAGCAGCTCTTTGCTAACCTGATCAGACACAGTACCCCACTTCCACCAAGTAGAGAGGAAAGACAAAAACGCTATAAATCAAACCAAAACAAGCAAACAGAAAACTTTACGGGATAAAATTGGCTGGAAAAACCAAATAATAGCTGTAGAAAGACTAATAAAAAGAAGTTCTAATTATGGGAATCGGCAGCAATGGGAAATTATAATTAAACTAGAAAAATTGAGAAAGAAAAAGGATCTGTATGGAAAAGGTTGAACTTAAAAAACAAAACAACAATCCACAACATCAAAATAAACAAAAAAAAAAACAACCAAACCAAAAAAAACAAAACAAAACAAAACAAAAAAAACACAACCAAAAACAAAGCAGTATGTATTTGTTATTGAATATTGTCTGAGCAACACGTGGTCTTCTGGGGTATGAGATGTTAATCACAGTTCTGATACGACTGGAGGCTGCTAGTTTCTCAAACCCCAGCAGGTAGACACCCTAAATCTCTCTTCAGCCCACTTAAAAGGCACTTTGAACTTGTTCACTTACTGAGCAGAAGCTTTCTCAGGGAAGTGCGTGTCGCTGGAATCACTGCTGAAGTGGCTATCCACTTACCCTGTGTGTCAAAACTGGTCTCCCTCTGCCCCCGAGGGTTAGGGCTGCAAGGCGGCTCAGACCCCGCCCTTAGGCTACTTGGTCGCTGGGTTACCAGCTCCCACCCAATTCCAGCTCTGCGACCCTGAGGGCGGAGCTTGCCGGGGCAGATCGCTCACAATGTCTGCCCGTGACCCAGAGCCAAACACTATTAGCTCCATCTGGCTCAGCGGCTCAGACTGGGGCCCTAGACAAAGGCCAAAGTTCTCCGCACTCCCGCTCAGGCTCTCCCCAAGGCAGTTCAGCTGAGTGCCAAGTCCAAAGACACCAAAACAGTTCACAGGTAAGGCCTTTCTGGTTTGCAGTCTCGCTGCTACTGAACTTACGGTTGCGGGCGTGTTTAGACGGATTGAACACACGCGACCACTTGCCGGTTTTCCACTGTTTTAGTCCTCCTCTTGGGGTCCAGAAGTCTCTCGCTGACTCCCTGTATCCTCTCAGGGGTGATGATAGGCAGATCCCACCAGCCAGAGATGCCTGGAGTCCTATCTCCCCAGACTCACGGTGCCCAGATGCAAGGAAGCTGCTACTCGGCCGCCATCTTGCTCCGCCTCCTGTTAAATAGTTCTTGAGCTTTACCCTCCCTGCATGAGAAGCGTGCGGTCTAGGTAGGGAAATACCAGCCTTGCACTTCCACTCAACTACCTCTTGCTGGCCCAGCTCCGCCTCACGCCGATGACCGACAGACACCCACTCTGCAGCTACTTAATACTTTATAATAAATCCCTTGCTACTTAAAAAAAAAAAAATCTCTGCAAAAAAAAAAAAAAGAAAGAAATCCATCGATTGGGAGAAGGTATTTCTAACACATATAACTGGCAGGAATATTTTCTGGATAGTATGAAGAAGTCCACAACTCAGTACTGAGATCTCGGGTGTGAAAGCAAGCAAGGCAGCGCATCAGTACTCCACCAAGATGCACCAACAGTGGGCATCGCAAACGCAGTTCTCCCTGCTGTCAGTCACCCAGCAAACGAAAAATAAAACCAGTGTGCAAGCTCACCTCGCACCCATTAGGCCAAACTAAAAGAAAGCCACAGGCCTGGGCGTTGTCAAGGATGTGACCCACAGCGATGGGAGGTGTGTAAAATGTACAACCGTTTTGGAAAACTGACAATGTCTATGCGGGGGTAGAGATTTAGGCAGCCAGTGAGCACACCCTACCCATGGACCTGGGAGATGCGCAAACATGTGGGTCCAGAGATGGGAACACGGATGTTTACAGCAGCTTTATTTATAAAAGCCAAAAGACAGAAACAAACTCAGGGTGCATCAAAAAGAGATGAAGAATGGGTGGCATGATTTTACAGTGAATGTTAATTAGCAAGGAAAAACATATGAACTTTTGATGTAGATAGTAACACGACTGAATCTCAAAGCCGTTTGGAATAGTACCTACTGGACAATCGATTCTGCTCATCCCAAGTTCAAAGTCAGAACAATCTGTGGTGGCAGAAGGCAGATCAGGAGCTCCTCCGGGGGTGGGAGGTTTCTCAGGTGATAGAAATGTTCTGTATCTTTTTAAATTTTTTAAATTGTGGTAAAATATACATACAGTTTACCCCTTCAACCATTTTTAAGTGTACCGTTCTGTGGCATTAAGCACGTTTGCCCTACTGGGCAGCCACCACCCAACTCCAGCACTTTTCATCATCCTACACTGAAGTGGTGCCCATCAAACAGCACCCCCGTCCCGTCCCAGCCCCATAGCTGCCATCCTACTTCCTGTCTCTACAGATCTGTCCATCCTGTGTCAAATTCATACACGTGGAACCACACTATTTGTCTTCCTTTACGCCTGGGTTACCCCCTTAGCGTAATGTTCTCAAGGTTGGTTGTGTTCTGGTGCATGTCTGAATTCTATTCCTTCTTTTTTTTTTTTAATTAAGTCATATGTACATAGATCATGAATACATTTATGCCTTCGTGGGATTCAATGTGTTGATTATTTGTACAAATTGAGGTGCTTACATCCTAGTAATTAATGTAACTTTCACCTCCTTAATCACAGTGTTAAGACATTTGTGTTCAATACTTGATAGATTTGACTTGTACCTTGCAGTGTGCTCCACGGGTCCATTCCTCCCTAAGGCTGGACAGTGTCGTCTGCTCTGTCCGTTCATCTGGCCACATGCATTTTGTGTGCTTTCCGCCTTCTGGCTCAGTGGACAAGCTTGCTATGAACATGGGTGTGCAAATATCTGTCTGAGAAAAGTTCGATATCTGGGTTGGAGTGTTGATTACACAGGGGTTTACATTTTCAAACAAATAACTACACTGAAAATCTGTGAGTCAGGCTGTCAGGAATGTGACTGCCCCGTTCCCCTCACCACAGGCCTCTTGGTCTGGTCTTCTGTCCCTCTGTGTCACCTCTGCTCACCGGCCTGACCCCACCATGGGGGCTGCGGAGAAGCCCCTCCTGCCTCCTCTCCAGCCCTGGGCTCAGGGCTTTGCCAGCTGGTTCCACATCTGCTCACAGTGTGTGCCCAGAGAGACACGGTCCTTGCAAGGATGGGCAAACCTCCAAGGAAACCCGGTGGTGGTCCCTGTGTATCACACAGCGTCAGGGCTTGGTCTGGTCACCCTAGCTGCTGACTCTCTGTGGCTGAGCCCTGGTGGCAGCATGTCCCACAGGTGTTCAGAGTGGCCGTGGGGCAGCCAGTCCTGTGTGTGATCAAGGAAGTGGCTGGTGTCCCCTCAGCCTTTGGGGCCCCATGTGCAGCGCATCAGCCTCCTCCAGCACAATGGGGGTGATGCATATTTTAAGGCAAATCAATAAGAGAGTTGAAACAGGCTCATGGCCGTCTCGCCTTCTTGAAGAAAGTGCTCTATTGCATTAATAAAGAGAAACAGTAAGAATCATGGCAGAAATAATAAAGCAGTGCTCTGCTGGAGAGGAGGGGCCAAAGCCAGCAGCTCCCTGGGGGCTTCTGCCTACTCTTGAGCTAATTCTTTTCTGAAATAAGTTTGATCTGTTTTAAAAATAACCGGAACAGCTTACCTTCCGAGGAGACAGATGGAGTGGTGAACTGACTCTCCAAGTGTCGCCTCTCTGCCGGCATCTCGCCCAGGTGAGGGCAGCCACATGCTCTGCCCAGGTCATTGTGCTGCTGGAAACAGGCAAACAGAACAGCCAGCAGCTGTGGACAGGCTGCTTCCAGGCGGGGCCTCTGGGGGCTGGGGCAGGTGGACAGAAACTGGCCTTGAGCGAGGCTGGCTGTCCGGCCTGCAGCTGGAGCTGCCTACGGGTCCCTGAGCTCCCCTTCCCCAGCAACCCACACCCAGTCACGGATAATGGTACTGTTCAGAGCAGGTTTCTGCCACCATTGGGCTTGGCAGGGTGCTTCTGAAGATGCCACGATCTGTAAAAGGTTGGTTTGCTGCTCTGCATTCAGCAGCCACACACCGGCCAACCCTTGCATGGTTCCAGGTCATCTGTCTGCTTGAGGTCAAGGTGCTGGAGCCACCTTCTCTCCCAGGTCTAACTGCAGGGCCTCTCACATGCCATGTGCCCAAGGCTGTCCTAACATCTCTCAACACTTGCTCATTGTCCTGCTTTGTTCTTCAAGGTTCCTTTTTTTCCCCTCCATAAATTGATCTTTAAGAATGGTTACTTGGGCTGAGTGCTGCTGCGCATGCCTGTAATTCTAGCACTCTGGGAGGCTGAGGCAGGAGGAGCACTTGAACTCAGGTGTTGGAGTTGAGCAAGAATGAGAACCCCATCTCTACTAAAAATAGAAAAATTATTTGGGCATTGTGGCGGGTGCCTGTCAATAGTCCCAGCTATTGAGAAGCAGGAGAATCGCTTGAGCCTGGGAGTATGAGGTTGCTGTGAGCTATGATGCAATGGCACTCTACTCAGGGCGACAGAGTAAGACTCTGTCTCAAAGAAAAAAAAATAAGAAAAAGAATTGAGAATTGTTACTTGATATGCAGAGCACATAGTTTATTGCTGGTTAAATGGTATCTAAATGATATGCTTGAATGATAGATACAGCAGCATTTTATAATTGTTAATACCTGCACATGAACTATTGTCAATAATATCAAAACGTTGTTACTGTTGATGCCCAACACTGTCAGGATACCTTTGATCTACTGAACTATAGCAATATTAGGTTTCAATTAGGGAATAGCATTGAATGTATAAAAATTCCAGGGAAAGGCCTTTTTATTTAAAAATAAAAGTGAAAATGATTCGATGTTACTGTAAACCCAGATTGCCTTTCTCGAGGTTGTAGAAAGAGCATGTGATGCCACATCCAGCGCACAGACTGGGGAGGAGGAGGGTCCGAAACCACCGACTGACATCAGGGAGCTGCTCAGCAGAGGCTGTGCCTGCCGGCCGCGGGGCCACTCCTCACTGCTGTAGGCAGCAACCGACGCTGCCACAGGGAACGCCCAGGGTGGCGGGTGAGACCGAAAAGAGTCCCCAACTAGATAAATCCACACCGCCCCACCCCTGCAGTTAACAGTGTCACCGTGGCAGTGCTCAGCTAACAGTCCCCAGTTTCTGTCCTTATTGTTTATTCTGAGGGATGGGGAACTGGAGATGTATTTACTTTTAAGCTAATTTTAGTTTCTCACCATCATTGTCCTCAAATGTCTTTCCTTAAAATTACCAGGGAGACTCTGCCTGGTTCTCACAGAGCTTGCTCGCACCTCCCGAACCTTCTAGAGCTGGTAAGTGTCCAATGGCCGCACTTGCAGCGCCATCGAACCAACTCTGGGAAGACACAGCTGTCGCCTTCGAGAAAGACATCGAATCGCAATGATGTTAAGAAAGCAGCACAATTTTCCCCCAAATTATTTCCCCATACCATCTCAGCTCAGAGACTCCTCAAAAATGAACGGGCACAGCTTTGCTATTCACCACCCCAGGAGCAAAAGCACAATGATAGTGACACTCAGCTCAGTTCACCAGACAGGAAACTGACTTTGAAAAGGAAATAAAAAGTATTTCTGGGGAACATGTTATGTACAGTTTTGAAGTTAAAGTGAGATCTTATTAAAGTGTCTTATGTTGCATGATTTGTGTGCTCATGAGCTAAACTTTCACTACGAGAGAATTTCCAGCACATAAAGGGGATGGAGCTGAGCCCCACACACCTATGTCCTGGCTTCTACCACCAAAGGCATTTTGCCATCTTTGCTCCACATGGGAAGTAAAATCCACATGTGTTGAAATGCATAGATCGTAACTGTAAATGTTTAATAAATGACAGATGCGTTCACCAACCTGCACATGCCTGTCACGGCAGGGAAATCTTCCTGCTCACTCTTCCCACTGTAACCACCTCACTCCACCCTCTGCTGACAATTTTTGTCATCATGGATCAGTTTCGTGTTTTCTAGAACATCACATCAGTGCACTAAAGGGGATAAGAAGAGTTTGTGCCCTTTGATGCTCAGCTCTTTCCCTCAGCACAATGTCAGACTCAGCCCCAGGGGGGCAGGTGCAGAGAGTCCATGTTCCTCCCATCGAGTGGAACCTTCCAAACGTGGTTCACCCATCCTCCCTCTGGGCCCCATTCAGAGTGTGCTCAATGTTGGGTTATTGTGAGTTCAGGTGCCAACTTCTTCCAGCTCCGTCCCTGTCCGAGTTTGTCTGACTCCGCCGCCTCCTTTGCATTTATAGATAGAAGTTTTTAGTCATGTCAATTTCTGTAAGAACCTGTTGGGATTGGACATTTTAGAACAATTTGGGGAGCATCGATATCTTAACAATATTAATTTTCCAATCCACAAATGTGGTCTCTCGCTCCATTTATTTAGGGTTTCTTTAAGTTCTCTAAGAAATGTTTGCGTTAGCAGGGTAGAGGTTTTTACTCACTGCTTCTCATCTCCCTTCCCAAGCTTTCTGGGTTTTGGTGCGGTTATAAAAATCCTCCACTTGTTTCCGCTTGAGTTTGCTGACAGTTTGTAGAAAGGCTCTTGGTTTTCACACACTGGCTCTGCGTCCTCTGACCTTGTGAAATTCATGTTATTAGATCTGAAGTTTTTCTCCTTGTTGATTCATTCAGATTTTCTGTGTGAACAGTGAGCCATCTGAAATAGGCATGAATTTTGTTTTACTTGCTTCACTGCAAGGCTAGCCCATCCTCAAGCTCAATGTTGACCACGGGTGGGGAGGGAGGCACCCCCGGCTAGCAGGGCAACACTCCGATGCTTCACCGCCCAGTACATCATCTGTGGGTTTCCAAAGATGCCTTTTATCAGATGGAGGAAATTATCTTCTATTTCTAGAGAACTGTTAACAATGAATGAGAGCTGAATTTCATCACATTTTTTCTTACATCTATGGCAATGACAACATGATTTTTCTGCTCTTTTCTGTTAATATGTCAAGTTCTCTAAGAAATAGAGATATTGATTGATTGATTGATTGATATTGATTTATATTGATTTCCAAAACTTAAACCAACCCCGCATTTGTGGAATAAACCTACTTGTTCATTGCTTGATTTGACTTTCTTTGCTAATACTTGGTTGAAGGTTTTTTGCATCTACATTCATGAAAAATATTGATAGCTATTCTTCTGATAGTATCTTTTTCAGGTTTGGGTTATTACCTATCAGGGTTATTAGGTAATCTTTCAAATTTGTTTTATTTGAATGTAACCACATTTAATTTACATGGAGATATAGACAGAAGGGAGGCAAGGTGGAAAAGTCTTAGTAGTAACAGAATGACATGTTTTTTTGTGGGGACTGCTGTGGTCTGCAGGAGGGATGAGAAGGGTGAAGTTGAACAAGGAGGGAAAGTTGGAGTAACACACTCAGAGGTGACAAGTGATGCCAGTGGTCTAGGGGTCTGTCACACCCCTGTTTATGACACTGACCTCAAATTAACTGTCGTCTCAAAAAGTTCCACCTGATGAGATTTTCAGTTTTCTAGTTACAAAGGAAGTCCCTGGGAAATTATCGAGAATGAAATCCAGAAATCTGTTGAAACGGAGGCACATCAAGTACTGTCTGCAAAACGGCATTTCTAGGTGACGGGAAGAGTCGCCCCACGTCGCAGGGTCCCCTCAGCAGACACCTGGCAAGGGCTTTTCATGCCTGTGCAGTCTCACTGGAAGCAGAGCGGGGCAGTGACCGTGGGAGGCGTGTCTGCCCTGCTTCTAGGGCCCTGGAGTCCAGAAGTGGGGTCGACGAGAGTCAGAGCCAGGAATGGGGCTGGACTGGGAGGGCAGGCGTGCAGGGGCAGAGCAGGAGCACGGGCAGCGGCTGGGGAGAGCAGTGGGACCCAGCAATGGAAGGTGAGCTGCCCAGGACCTTGGAGAGCTGCAGAAAGCTTGGGGGATGTCACCCTCTCCCTGCCACATTCACTTGCCCTCCCAACACCCCTGGAGGTTAAGGCTGTGGAAGGCAGACTCCTCCGCAACCCTGGCTACCGTTGCCCGGGCAACCACATTAATATAAACAGCAGAGCGAAATTAATTGGGAAGCAACTTGGGAGACTGTGCACTGGCTTAGCTACTCTCTGAGCTGACGGTGCTGGCCAGTTCGGTGTGCTTGCCCAACTTCTGAGTGTGGAAAACATTATTAAGACCATTCTACTGAGTACCAGGAGTTCACTGGCTTGAAAAGCGGTGACCAGTCCACACATGCAGATAGAGCCCTCAGGTGGCAGGCAGCGGGCGTTCATTCTGGGCACCCAGGGCTTGTCTGGAGAAAGGCAGATCCCGTCACCTGTGGATTCCAGAACATCCAGATCCCACCTGCATGCCCAGGTCCTGCACACTCCTCATAGCAGTGCTGTCCTCCTGACTCACAGCACTGACCTTCTTCTCCAATTAGAGTGTAAATGTCACTGGGGCAGGGGCCTCCTTGGTCCTGCTCATGGTGACACCCCCAGAGCCCAGAACAGCCTCGCCCCAGGCAGGCACACAGAAGCACGTAGGAGAATAAACTGATCCACCGGTGTCTAAAACCACAAGTGTTGAATTTTATCAGCAGAAGGTCCCTTTGAAAGTATCCACTTCAGTTCCCTAGGTACGGCTGAAAGCTCAAGAGACTTGTAGTCAAAACCCTGATCCAAACCCTCCCATTAGAGACTCCACAGTCCTTGGCGAGTCCCAAATCCCAGCCTCAGTTTTCCTACCGTAAAATGGACATTGACAACTCTCACCTGGAAGGCCTCTGGGGGCCTAAATGACAAAATGTGCCAGTGTGTTGGTAAGGTTCTGCACAGGTGTGAGGTGGCAGCTAGGGTTTCACCTGAAGGGGAAGAATCTGTCCACAAAAATGATGTGGCCGCTCTAGGACCTTGTGGTCTACTGAGGGGGGGGTTTGCTGCACTCAGATGTGGTTTTGTTATTCAGGATTTTAAAATTGTTTTTGGTATTTGAAAAGGACTGGAATCGCAGTTTTAAAAGATTGCTCAACAATAGAGGTTTCAATATCCAGTGTTTGGGAGCAAAAAAAATGTCCCTGGGAATTTACTCATGAGAGGATGTGTCTGAATTCTTTCAGGACGCAAGTGCCAAAGCCAAAAGAAACTTAGAAATTTCCTATTTCCATGATGAAATTTCCTTTCCTCAGTTTCCATGTAACTTTGTAATGAGAGCACTTGTAAGGGCTCATCAGAAACAGAAGACGGCTGATGGGGCAGGATGTTCAGTGCAAATATTTAGTGCAGGGGCTGGTGGCTTTTAAATTTGCATCTTGATCTAAATGTATCTGCTGATTTCCCATCTGCTAATATTTTCCCATCTGCTAAATACCTGCTACCAGGGGAAGAGGACGTCTTTGTCATCGCCCCTGCTTAACCTCCATGTCCCCTTCACCTGAACTTGGAAATAGCTGCACTGTGTTGGTAGGAGTGCGTGCACACACACACAGATACAGACACACACGCAGACATACACAGACACACACACAGATACACTCAGAGACACACACACAGATACAGACACACAGAGACTCACACGCAGACATACACAGACACACACAGACACACACAGAGACACAGACACACACAGACACACCGAGACACACACACGCAGAGACACACGGACACACAGAGACACAGACACACAGAGACACACACACACAGAGACAGACCCACAGAGACACACACGCAGACATACACAGACACACACACAGATACACACAGAGACACACAGACACACACACAGAGACATACAGACACACACAGACACACAACACAGACACACACACACAGAGACACAGACACACACACATGCAGACACACACAGACACACACGGACACACAGAGACACAGACACACAGAGACACACAGAGACACATACACGCAGAGACACAGAGACACAGACACACAGAGACACACACAGACACACACAAACACAGACACACAGAGACACACACACAGGCAGACACACACACACAGAGACACACACACTGTCCCCCTGAACACACGGCTGCAGCAGCACTGTCCCCAGAGAACTGACTCTATAAAGCTAGAGACCCACAGAACAGCAGCTCTCTGGGGACCCAAGGCCAGCCCTGGAGCAGACGGTCTGCCTGTCAGATGTACCTCCAACGGTGCAGCCCAGAGGCTGGGGTACTGCACTTAAGTGCCCTCAGACTTTTGGGCCAGTGCAGTGAGGGGAGGAGAGAGGCCCCAGAGCTGCAGAGGCAGGAGCCACGGGGGTGGGGGTGGGGTGGGGTGGGCAGGGGTCTTTGTCTTCACAGCTGCCACTAAAGATCCTCCCTTGCAGGGATGGGCAGTTTGGGCTCGGCTTTGGTGTCCGGGAAGGGACTGGAGCCTCGTCCTAGCAGCACCCTGCCTGGTCTTCAGTAGCAGATCAGAGGCTGTGTGGAGTGTGCTGTCAACAGCGGTCCTGGGGGCCCGTCTGTGCCCACTCCAGCTGGGAATGCAGCTATGTGTGTGAGGTGCTGGTCGAGCAGGCCTGTGCTTACTGCTCGCTTCCACCATAACAACCTGCTCCTTTTACACTTTTAAACCCCAAGAAGGGCCAAACAACATCAAGCTGCTCACTGTCGGGGGCCCCGGGAATGCACAGGGATGCAGCTCTGGTGCCACCCCAATAGGAGGTTCTGCCCCCCAGTGTCCGGACCACCCCACTGCAGACCCAGGAACAGAGAACAGAACAGCCCCAAAGAGCAAGAGTTGCATTCCACGCTCAGAAGCAAGGCCGTCCCGGGAGGCACCAACTACACGGACACGTGAGTGATGGCAGCAAATAATTATTCTCAGTGTTGCTGTGCGCCTGCCTTCCTAAAAAGCCAGAGATGAATAAAATATATGAGAGCACATCAAAATATAGTGCAGGGACAACATATACAAACAGTACATTAAGCATGATGGAGGACAGTAAAGGGAGCTGGGAAACGGCCCCGGTCAGCAGCTGGGTTTGTGTGCAAACAGAGGACAGCACCGCACACGTCTTCCTGGGCACAGTCCCGGGAATATTTCATTAGTTGGAAAATCTGAGATTAATTTCCACTGCCTCATCCTTCCTAAAGGACAAGTTTCTGGGAACACGGCACGGCTGCCCCTGCCCCGCCAGGCCCCGGGCTTCCCTCCACGCAGAGTGCAGTGTCAACAGAAACGCCGGTGACATTTCTCTCTCTCTCTCTCAATTACTTGTAGGCTTTTCACTGCCCGTATAAAATACATATTGTGCTCCAGCGAGATCCATTGTACTGAGGTCAGCGGGAACTCATTGTCCTTTTTGGTTTCAGAACAAGACAATCCTGACATCTGTAAGATCTGCTGTAAATAGTCCAAGTGGTGCAGGTAGACACAGCGAGGGGCGGGGGGAGGGAATAATGGGAGGAGGAAAGGAAGGAAGAGGTGGGGAGGCGGGAGAGGGAAGAGAGAGGCAGAAATGTTCTGAGAAATTTACCAACTGTGAATCATTCTGATCCTGAACTGGTCTGGGGGTGGCTTCACTGAATGGTTTGCATCAATGAAGGGGGAAATAAATATTTGGCAAATACCTACAGGACAGCGTCCAGCTTCAATGCTCACCACAGACAGCTTTTGCCATGGTGCATATTTATCCTGAAAGGAACCACACCAGAGAGGGGTAGGTGGAGCCTGCTGTGCTCGGGCCCCCAGCAGAGCCCTGCAGAGAGTTCCAGGGCATGGTCTCGAATCCTAATTGGGATGGCAGAAGTATGTGATTCTGATTAAGTGCAATGCAGTCATTGACTTGACAGTTCGGATCAATAAGTTAAAATGGGCTGGGGGTGGGAGACTGACCTGCAGAGATTCGAGAGGCAGGAAGGCCTACTGGGTGCCGGCTCTGCCCAGAACCACCTGTCTTTTAAGTCAGTGTGTGGGAAAATCAAAAGCGTATTTGACAACCAGTTGGAGGATGTTCTTCTCCGAGAGATTTTTCATGGAAAGAAGAATTTGGCGACAGGCAGGGGACTGTGCCTGGGATGACAAATGAGGAAGAGAAATTCTAGCGGCGAATCCTGGAAACGCCACTTGTCTTTTTTCTTTTCTGCTTCTCCAAGAGGTGGAGATGGAGTGTGTGTGTACGTGTGTGTGTGTGTATATGCAGGGGCAGGGAATGAGTGTGTGCACACGTGTGTGAGGGTGCAGGGGCACACCAAGGTGTGCACACAAGCACGAGTGCACAGTGGAGGATGGAGTGGTGTGTCTGTGTGCACCTTCCACTGCACATTCTCCCCGTCCGTGGTCTGGGACCCCATCTGAGAGGCTCACTGGTGACAGCAGCTTCAGGACTCGGTTTCTGCCACAGCTGTGCTGCTTCTCTGGGTGCAACGTGGTCCCAGCACTTCCCAAAGCCATGGGCAGTGCTGACTTTGATGCGGGGTCGGGGGGGGGGCATTAAATTCATTTCCACTCAGGACTTTTTACCCTTAAAGACAAAAATCTCCTTAGCCTGTGCCTTTTCCCTTCGGTCATATCCAGAAAAGTGAGCATGTGATTCCAATTTGAAATTAAAAGTCACGTCTGAATAACGGAACTGCACTCTCATTTCCTAATACCCTGGTTTTTACTACTTTGCATTCAACTGTGAAAAGTCTTTTAAAACTCGGAACAGCAGTAAAACTTGAATGAATTTTTGACCCATTATTGCATAGCGGGTGCGCCTTCCAAGTTGGAGAGACTGCCAAGTTCTCACCACCTAATATTTCCACTTTAATTGTGCCACTTGAGAAATTTACGTGCCTCAAAATATGGCATGAATCTTAGGCTTATTGCAGTATCATTAGCAGCAACATTTAAGCAACATCTGTGTGCCATAGAACTAATTGAAGTAGCAGAAGTGGCAGCTGTAAATCCACAGGAAGATGGCAGTTTGTGCCCGGCACTGCTGAGCTAGCTGCTAACTGTCAGCCTGTTCCCGCAATCTGCTCTCGAGTGCCGCGGCAAGGCACACGATGCCCAAAAAAATACAGCAAGTAGGCTAATGACCCTATTAACCACTTTGCTGCACCAATTTGGCTGTTTTTCCACTTTCCTTGTTGAATTTCATTATAAATTTCACCATTTCTGTAAAAAGTCCAGTATGAGATGTGTCTAACTTTAAACGACTTATCCGAGCTGAGAACTGCTCATCTGGCCAGACCAAGCTAAGGATTGATTTTTTCGTTATTTAATAATTCTGCCCACCGCAGCAACCTACCCCCCCCAACCCCGACTCCTTTTGATTGCTTAAAAATTTTTATCACACATGTTTCAGTAACAAAATAACTTTTAACTCCCTTGTAATGTTGATATTTAAAGCAATGGCATTTTCTTCCCATGGACATAACATTTTCAATAATCGATACAAGATGGCAACCGTGATTTATTATTGGTTGGGTGTGTGGAAGAGGGTAGACATGGGCGTCTGGCGGAGTCTGCTGGGGCACAAATGAGGTCAGGGGACTTGGGGGCCTAAGCATCTCTCCCCACTGACTTCCCAAGTTCACATATCAGGGTTGAGACCCAAGAAGCATCCTCTGTATTTCTTTTTACGATGTTAAGAAAAACAACACTGCTTCTTCCACCAGAGAGCAAGCTCAGTTTCGAGTGAGGCAGAACTGGGGGGTTTCTTCTTGCTTTGGAGCTCCTGCTTTTATTCAGAATCTCTCCTCCACTGAGCTCAACTGCAGAGAGTATTTCCAGTCATGCCTATAAAACCCAGCCCCATTTTGCTTTTAATTCCGCTTGTGCTTGTTTTTGTCTTGGCAGGGGATGGATGCTTCTCCCTCGGTGCCTGGCCCTTAGACAATGATGTAACTGGTATCTTTAGAAGCACTCAAGAGTGTTTGAAACACACAAAAGAAGACCTTCTTCAATATATGATGACTGGTGTGTTTGCCAACAACCCGACTTCATTAGAAAATTGGCACGTCCACCCAGCTGCCATGTGACACGCCGTTAACTCTGGACATTTGCTGTCTTAATGCTCAAGTACTCAGGGACTCAACTGATAAGGGAGAAACTGTTTGGAATCTACTGAACCCCACGCTTGGGGTGGTGCACCACCTCCCGGTATTGAAAATCAATAGCCACGTGACTGTGGAAAGGTCAGGAGGTCTCCAGAATTAACTTCCTAGTGCTAAATTACTGCTCCTTGTTTCTTGGTTTATTTTCTAACAATAATACATTTTAAGGGGGCCTGGTTAAAAACCACTTATGAAACACACGGTGAGGAAAGCAGGACCACTGGCCACACGGCTGCTGGCCCCGGCCCCCAGCTCAGAGTGTCAGGAGGAGATGGCACAAGAGGCCCCACCAGTCTGCAATTCCAGGTGTTTCTCCAAAAAAATTTTTTTGGTGGTGGGGGTGCTTAATCTTTCTATAAAAGGATAAAAGCTGGTTTGGAAATGATCCATCTCTGACTCATCAAAATCACACAGCTGATAATGGCCAGAGTGCAACTTCTGTCCCATAATGCCCTCTAGGGAAGCAGCAACAGCGAGTGTAGACATGGGGGTGGGGTGTGGGGGGATAGGAGGACTGTGCTCCTGGGATTTCATTTCAGCTGGGAAGCACGCGTCTGTGCCTGGTCATGCAGCACCACTGCGTGTGGTGTGACCGGCGTCTGAAATTCTCAAGCACAGTTGCCCCACACCCATCAAACACTACATTCGTCACCTTCACACTTGCAGAAACTATGATACCCGGGTCACATCATGGACAGTTTACTGGGAAATGATCCCAAGCAACAAATAAAAATGTTCCAGTTCTAAGAGGAAAAGTTTTCAGTTTGACTCCATTCAGTAAAATATTAGCTGTGGGTTTGTCATAGATAGCTGCGATCAGTTTTAGAAATGTGCCACCTATGCCTATACTCTTCAATGTTCTAATTATAAAAGGATGCTGGGGCGGCGCCTGTGGCTCAGTCGGTAGGGCGCCGGCCCCATATACCGAGGGTGGCGGGTTCAAACCCGGCCCCGGCCAAACTGCAACCAAAAAATAGCCGGGCGTTGTGGCAGGCGCTTGTAGTCCCAGCTACTTGGGAGGCTGAGGCAAGAGAATCGCTTAAGCCCAGGAGTTGGAGGTTGCTGTGAGCTGTGTGATGCCATGGCACTCTACCCGAGGGCAGTACAGTGAGACTCTGTCTCTACCAAAAAAAAAAAAGAAAAGAAAAGGATGCTGGATTTTATCGAACACTTTCTCTGCATCTATTGAGAGGATTATATGATCTTTATTTTTGCCTCTGTTAATATGGTGGATAACGTTTATGGACTTGTGTATGTTAAACCAGCCTTGCATCCTGGGATGAAGCCTACTTATGATGTATGACTTTTTTGATGATAAGCTGTAATCTATTGGCTAGAATTTTGTTGAGAATTTTTGCATCTATATTCATGAGTGAAATTGGTCTGAAATTCTCCTTTTTGGTTGGGTCTTTTCCTGGTTTTGGTATCAGGGTGATGTTTGCTTCATAGAATGTGTTGGGGAAGATTCCTTCCTTCTCAATTTTTTGGAATAATTTCTGCAGTACAGGAATAAGCTCTTCCTTGGAGGTTTGATAGAATTCTGGTATGAAGACATCTGGACCAGGGCATTTTTTGGTTGGAAGATTTTTTATTGTTTCTTTGATCTCAGTGCTTGAAATTGGTCTGTTCAGGAGCTCTATTTCTTCCTGGCTGAGTCTAGGGAGAGGCTGTGATTCCAAATATTGATCCATTTCCTTCACATTGTCAAATTTCTGGGCATAGAGTTTCTGGTAGTATTCAGAGATGATCTCTTGTATCTCTGTGGGATCAGTTGTTATTTCCCCTTTATCATTTCTGATTGAGGTTACTAGAGATTTTACTTTTCTATTCCTTGTTAGTCTGGCCAGTGGTTTATCTATTTTATTTATTTTTTTAAAAAACCAACTCCTTGTTTTATTAATTTTCTGAATGATTCTTTTGTTTTCAATTTCATTGATCACTGATTTGATTTTGTATATTTCTTTTCTTCTACTGGGTTTAGGCGTAGATTGTTCTTCTTTTTCCAAGTCCATAAGATGGCTTTTGAGATTGTTGATGAGCTCTCTTTCTGTTTTTTGAATGTAGGCATCTAAAGCGATAAATTTTCCTCTCAAAACTGCTTTTGCAGTATCCCACAGGTTTTGGTACCTGTGTCTTCATTGTTGCTATGCTCAAGGAAGTTAATGATTTCCTTTTTTATTTCTTCCTGCACCCATCTGTCATTCAACAGAAGATTGTTTAATTTCCACGCCTTTGGGTGGGGTCGAGCATTTTTGTTAGAGTTGAGTTCCACCTTTAGTGCCTTATGGTCTGAGAAGATACAAGGTAAAATTTCTATTCTTTTGATTTTGTTGATATTTGTTTTGTGTCCCAGGATATGATCAATTTTGGAGAACGTTCCATGGCGTGATGAGAAGAATGTATATTCTTTATCTTTGGGATGGAGTGTTCTATATGCGTCTATCGAACACTGTTGCTCCAGGGTCTCATTTAAATCTCTTATATCTTTGTTTAATTTCTTTAGAGGATCTGTCCAGCTCTGTAAGAGGAGTGTTAAAGTCCCCTGTTATTATGGTATTATCGGATATCATATTGCTCAGACTGAGCAAGGTCTGTTTCAAGAATCCGGGAGCATTTAAATTGGGTGCATAAATATTTAGAATTGAAATGTCTTCTTGTTGTAGTTTTCCCTTGACTAATATAAAGTGACCATCTTTGTCTTTTTTGACTTTAGTTGCTTTAAATCCACATGTATCTGAAAATAAGATTGCAACTTCTCTTTTCTTCTGAATGCCATTTGCCTGAAAAATTGTCTTCCAACCCTTGACTCGAGTTTTAATTTGTCTTTTGAAGCCAGGTGTGTTTCTTGCAGACAGCAAATGGAGGCTTGTGTTTTTTAATCCAGTCAGCCAATCTATGTCTCTTCAGTGGGGAATTCAAGCCATTGACATTTATTGAGATAATTGATAAGTGTGGTAGTATTCTATTCATCTTATTTTGTGAGAGTCCTTTGCTTAGTTTTATCTTTTGCATCAGTGTGGAAGTTAGGTTCTGTCCTTTAATTTCTGAGTTCTTACTTTGCTGCTGATCTATTGTGATGGTCAGTGTGTAGAACAGGTTGAAGTATTTCCTGTAGAGCTGGTCTTGTGGCCAATGTCCTGAATGTTTGTATATCAGTAAATGATTTGATTTCTATGTCAATTTTAGCTTAGCAGGATATAGAATTCTGGGCTGGAAATTGTTCTGTTTAAGTGGATTAAAAGTAGATGACCATTGTCTTCTTGCTTGGAAAGTTTCATTAGAGAAGTCTGCAGTCATTCTGATGGATTTGCCCTGGCGCTTACTCCTGGCAGCTTGTAGAATCTTTTCCTTTGTCTTGACTTTGGACAGGTTCATCACAATGTGTCTTGGAGAAGCTCGGTTAGAGTTGAGGCGACCTGGGGTCCGATATCCCTCTGAAAGCAGTGTGTCAGAATCTTCGATATTTGGGAAATTTTCATTTATAATATTCTCTAGTATGGCTTCCATTCCTCTGGGGCATTCTTCTTCCCCTTCTGGGATTCCTATAACTTGTATGTTGGAATGCTTCATAAAGTCCCATAATTTTGACAGTGAACATTCTGCATTCTCTCTCTTCTTTTCTGCCTCTTTAACTATCTGAGTTATCTCAAGAACTTTGTCCTCTACCTCTGAAATTCTTTCTTCTGCATGGGCTAACCTGCTGCTGATACTTTCCATTGCATCTTTAAGTTCCCTAATTGACTGCTTCAGTTCCTTCAGCTCCGCTATATCCTTTCTATATTCTTCATTTTTTATTTGATTCTGTTTTTGGATTTCCTTTTGGTTATTTTCCACTTTATTAGCAGTTTCCTTCATTGTTTCCATCATTTCCTTCATTGTTTTCATCATGTGCATTCTAAATTCCCTTTCTGTCATTCCTAACATTTCTGTATAGGTGGAATCCTCTGCAGTAGCTACCTCATGGTCCCTTGGCGGGGTTGTTCTGGACTGGTTCTTCATGTTGCCTGGAGTTTTCTGCTGATTCTTCCTCATGAGTGATTTCTTTTATCTGTTTCCTTGCCCTAATTTCCCTTTCACTTCCTCTTGCTCTTTAAGTTTTGTGCCTGTGGACTAGGGTTTCGATGAGTCCTTTTGGTACAGGACCAGAAGGATGAGAAGGTTGAAGCACAAGAAGGGATAAAAGAAAGAAAAAGAAAGAAGGAAAGAAAGAAAAGACAATAGAGAAAGGAGAGGGGGTGGGTAAAGGGGAATATTGACAAAAAGAAGAGAGGCACAGAAAGAGGGAGACAGAGCAATATCGGTGTACAGTGGGTACTTTGACACAACCTGAAAAAAAAACCCAACCTCCGGGGGTGCCCAGTTGGGTGGTTCCCTTGAGGTCAGTAGCTCTTTGCTAACCTGATCAGACACAGTACCTCACTTCCACCAAGTAGAGAGGAATGACCAAAATGCTATAAATCAAACCAAAACAAGTAAACAGAAAACTTTACAGGATAAAATTGGGTGAAAAATCAAATAATAGGGGTAGAAACACTAGCAAAAATGAAGTTCTAATTATTGAAAAAAGGCAGCAATGGGAAACTATATTTAAACTAGAAAAAGAAAAGAAAAAATCTGTGTTGAAAAGGTTTAAATTAAAAACAAAACAACAAAATAGACAAAAAACAAACAAACAAACAAACAAACCAAAAACAAAGCAGTATATATATCTTGTTGAATATTGTCTGGGCAACAATTGGTCTTCTGGGGTATGAGATGTTAAACACAATGCTGATACGACTGGAGGCCTCCGCTGATTTCTCAAACACCACAGGGTGGAGATTCTAAATCTCTCTTCAGCCCTCTTAAAAGGCACTTTAAACTTCTAAACTTGGCTAAGCAGAAGCTTTTCCAGGAAAGTGCTTGTCACTGGGATCATTGCTGAAGTGGCTATTTACTTACCCAGTGTGCCCAAACCGGTCTCACTCTGCCCCTAAGGGTTAAGGCTGCAAGGCATCTCAGTCCCTGCCTTTAGGCTGCTCAGTCACTAGGTTACTAGCTCCTGCCCAATCCTTGCTCTGCAACTCTGAGGGCGGACCTTGCCGGGGCAGATCACTCAGAATGGCTCCCTGCAGCCCACAGCTGAACACTATTAGCTCTGTCTGGCTCAGTAGCTCAGTCTGGGGCCCTAGACAACGCCCAAAGTTCTCCACACTCCTGCTCAAGCTCTCCCCAAGGCAGTTCAACTGAGTGCCAAGTCCAAAAACAGTTCACAGGTAAGGCCTTTCCGGTTTGCAGTTTCACTGTTGCTGTACTTACAGCTGCCCGCAAGATTAGACCGATCGAACACACGCAACCACTTGACAGTTTTCCACTGCTTTTGTCCTCCTCTTGGGGTCCAGAAGTCTCTCACTGACTCCCTGTATCCTCAAAGGGATGGTTATAGGCAGATCGCACCCACCAGAGATGCCTGGAGTCTTATCTCCCCAGACTCACGGTGTCCAGTTGCAGGGAAGCTGTTACTTGGCTGCCGTCTTGCTCTCACTCCCTGAATGTTTTTTTTAATTCTAGTTTTTATTCAGAAACAAATTTTTATCACTGGCTACAAGTTTTGCCAGTTATTCTCCTTAAAGGGACTGAAAGCTGTCAAAGAGTGTGGTCTCTGCAATGACTGAAAACTCATCCCCAAAACCCACTTCACCCATTCTGCTGCAGGGTCTCCTGAAACTTCTTTCCCTGGTCCGATGGTCTCTTTAGGTTACTGTGTAAGAGACACTTCATGATCTTTACTCTTTGTCCTGGGCCGAAACACCGCGCCTCTGTTTGGGGCGGCATTTCTATCCATCTGCACTGTGTCTTGTCTTGCTCTGTTATAGGTTGGAATATTCTTGGGATGAAGCCTTGTTCCCCCAAGCCAAAATCCCTGCAGGTCAAGGATTTCAAAGCCCATGCCCTTGTGAGGTAGGGACAGACTCCTGCATGTCCTTCAAGAGGGAAATGAATTTCCAGGACCAGTGACTGTTGTGGCACAGCTGGCAGTGCTGAGCAACGGGATAGCTGTGCAGCTCCCAACACCTCAGTCCTGCTCATCACGCATCAGGACCTTAGAGTCTTCCCAGGAAGGCAGGGAAGGGCTGGAGCCACTGCTCCTGCCACCCTCTGCCCTGCCCACCCACTGCCCCCGCCCACTCTCTGCCCCGCCCTCCCTTTGCCTCAGCACAGCTGGCACCCAGGGCCTGGGGAGGGGCCGTTCTGGTTGCTAGAAGAGCCTGGGGCCTTCACAGCTGCCAGACCAGGAGGAAAACTCCCTCACATGAAACCTGGTTGACAGGGTCACTGTGAACCTCTCTGGAGTCACCTGCTGTGCCAAGAATCACCAGAAGCAGGCACATAGCTGTCCTTGATGATGGCCTCAATGACCTGCTTACGTTTAAAAAAAATTATAGAAAATTTGATACAAAAGGGCAAATATGTGTAACCCAGATGCTGTGAAATACCATGACAAGGACACCAGTGAGACGCGCCCGACAGGAGGTGTCCTGCCACGTGTGCTGGGCACCACCTGCGTTCACCTGCACCTCTGCCCAGAGGGAACAGCTGTGGCTGTCCTGACTGTTTCCATGCCCTGTTAAAGGGCATATCACATACGTATATGTACGTGTGCGTATACGAGTGTGCACCTACTTTTACTTGAGGGATAAGCAAGCCTTGTTACAGGCTTATAAATTAGTCTTATGCTACATGTAACCTGCAACGTCCTTGGTTTACTCACACTCCTCGGCTTCATTCAGCTCCCTGCATATATCGCCAACCACTCATTTTCATTGCTGTAAAATATTCTACCGAGTGACTGTACCACCATGCCCTTATTCATTTCTCTACAGGTTTAGGTCGACTATGGTCTTTGCTATCAGAAACCTTTGTGCTGTAAATGGACATTCTTCCACTTTGCGCACATGTGCAAAGCTTCTTGAGGGGAACGCGCTTGGGAAAGGAGGCTGGTTAGAGGGCTCCAGGGCAACCGACCAAGCCTCCTTTCCAGCATTTTACAGACGCTGTGCTTGAACTTCCTGGAACATTTCACCAGGGCTGTGCTGATAAGCACGGACATTTGCAGTGATTCTAGATTTGACTCCAGAATGACAAGGAAGGGGTGTCATTACCCAGTGGGACCAGCATAGATTGTGACGTGAAGGCCTCAGGCCTGCGTCTATGCTTCCTGTTGTAAAAGCCAAGATTCCAGGCAGAGTGATCACGTTTCCTGTGGGGGATGCTGTGAGGACAGTGGACGTCATCGTATATGGAGGTGCTTGACAGATCAGCTTCTGTTGGTGATGTTGCCTATTACTAAAACACCTACTGAAGACAGCAGTGAGAAAGAAGTTTCCACGTGGCAGGGAAACATAGGGAGCGCCTCGCAGAAAGCAGCCCCATTAAAACAGTCCAAGGCCTTCAGCCTGCAGAGGCACCTGCTGGTCTCAGAGCCCTGGGCAGACCCCCAGGTACTGGGAAAATTAGGAAGTACTGAGAAAAAACCACCCAGGAGCAGCACCCCAGGGGCTGCACGGGGCACAGATCTTTCTAGGAAGAGATGACTTTCTAGGACATTTCTAAGAGGCTTCATATCTGGCTTTTCACCTCTGCTGTGACCCAGTGGTTTTCTGGATCGTGTGGGCACAAAATCTTTTTCTAATTAAAAATAATTCTTTTCAGAAGTGTTCGTGTGAATCACAGTCCTGCAGGGCTGGGTCTGAATGCTCAGACACCAGGCATGTGACTTGGTCCCACCTTCCTCGCAGCCCACATCCCTCCTGCTGAGAGTGGCCAGCATGTCTGTGCGGACACTCGCTCTGCCAAGTGCTGTCCTTTATAAGTCTTTGTCTCAGAGACTGTCTCACAGTAATTTTTGGCCCAGGATGTGGGTCTGCTAACTGGCTTCTGCATTTTTCCAGTCTTGAGAGGAGCTTCTAGGGGAGTTCTTCAGATAATCATCATCTTGATCTTAAATGTAAATATTGCCCCCATGGCGTAAAGAGATTAATGATCTGCTAATAGCTCCGTATATCCCCAGGAAGTAACCACCAAAGAGGACAGTCAGTCACCTCTCTCCAACCCAATCGTACTGGAGAAGCCACACCCTGCGGGTGGCCGGATGCCCCTGGAGCTCTGCATCTCAGGTCTGAGAAACTGACCAACCGTCCTTTAAAGAGGACAGCAGCAGAAATTGCCACCTTCCAGGCTCTGTGCAAGGTGTCTTAAAATGCCATCTCTACCTTCTGGAGAAACCGCAAGGTGACATCATTAGCTCTGTCAGAGAAGAGAAAGCTGAGGATGAATGAGGTGTGCTGAGGCCCAGCCAGCCACACCTGGCCCCTCCCCAGTATGACCAGGGTGCAGGTGCTGACACACTCATGTTCTGGAGCCCCCAGCCCTCGGGCCGGCTCAGCACCTTCTTGGCTCCAACAGGCCACTAACCCTTCCCCGGGGACGCAGGTCACAGTCGGCCCCCAGCCAATTCCCTTCTTCCCGACTCCACATTGACCTCAGCCACCAAGTGGGGTGCAGGTAGTGCTGCCAAGCAGCCCTGGGGCGTCAGGACAGCGACTGGCTGGGGCCACGGCCTCCACACTGCCTGGGCACAGCCAGACCTGGGGCTCCATCAGGGACATGGAGCAAGCGTCAACGCCGAGAGGCCTGGCAATTACACTCCACATCTGAATTTCTTACACCTTCAAAGTGTTCTACACTAATTAGTTAGTTCTGTTAGCTCTGAGGATTAGTAGCTTCTCTAACAAGACACAGCGAGGCTAAGTGACTCACCTGATTATGTAAAACACAGGGCTGGAGCAGGGAAGCCGAGCTCCTCCTGAGCCGGGCTCAGGCCTGTGCTACTCAGCTGCGGATCCAATGGCCTCTTCTCAGGGGGTACCTGGGGGCCAGGAATAGATGCCACAGACCTGCCCTGGAGCCTGCCTGATGTTGTTGGGGCATAGGCGAGCCTGCCCTCCTCACGGTCTGTCTGCTGTGCAGGATCACAGGGGCCTCCCGATGCCTCCTGGACAAGGAGCTGGCTGGGAAGAGGGCCTGTCCCTGGGCGGCAGGTTGGGGGAGAGGCCGTACTGCATGTGTGGGTGGGGTGGTGTCACCCTCGGACGTGGTTGGGCTCTGTGGTTTCCCCTGTGTCACAGGTCTGGTGGCTGCCATGTGCTGCTCTCCACTGATTGGTCGCTGTCTGAAAGTGACCAAGAGCTGCCTCCTCACTGCCTGTGCTCACAGCGGGGGGGCGGGGGGGGAGGGGCTGTACCATCCTGGGAGCCCTGTCTTGTTGGGCTGCACCGACCCTGCCCTCCTCTGCTCTCTCCTGAAGCATCCAGTTGCTCTTTTCACTCAAAATGCCCAGGGCCAGCAGGCGCGACCTAATTACCGCCCTCTAGGAAGCCCCTCTTGACTTTCTGGCTCACTCTCCCCTGCCCACCTCCAGACCCTGGCTGTGTCTGAGCTGGCTGTGCCCCCTTCAGCTGTCCTGCAACTGGAGAGGAAAAGCCCTCAGAGCTGTGGCTCATTCCCAACCTCCCTGAGGTCCAGTAACCACAGCAGCACAGGCTCTGCAGACAGTCTCTAAAATATGGAGAATATATGTGGACATACATGTGCAGATTTAAAACACAACTGTGGGCATTTTCAAAGTGATGATACACGGACAGACACATCTGATAAACGTGGAACCCAGTGAGGAGCAACAGAACACACACACGCTGCACACGCCTTGTGCCCACATACTGCACACACACTGCACACACGCTGCACATACCTTGTGAACACACAATGCACACATGCTGCACACACCCTGTGAACACACACTGCACACACACTGCACACATGCTGCACACGCCTTGTGAACACACACTGCATACACGCTGCACACGCCTTGTGAACACACACTGCACACACTGCACACACGCTGCACACGCCTTGTGCCCACATACTGCACACACACGCTGCACATACCTTGTGAACACACACTGCACACACACACTGCACACGCCTTGTGAACACACACTACACACATGCTGCACACGCCTTGTGAACACACACTGCACACACACTGCACACACGCTGCACATGCCTTGTGAACACACACTGCACACACGCTGTACACGCCTTGTGAACACACACCGCATACACAATGCACACACGCTGCACACGCCTTGTGAACACACACGGCACACACTGCACACGCCTTGTGAACACACACCGCATACACAATGCACACACGCTGCACACGCCTTGTGAACACACACTTCACACACGCTGCACACATGCTGCACACACGCTGCACACGCCTTGTGCCCACATACTGCACACACACGCTGCACACACCTTGTGAACACACACTGCACACACGCTGCACACACCTTGTGAACACACACTTCACACACGCTGCACACGCCTTGTGAACACACACTGTACACACACTGCACACACCTTGTGTATACACACTGCACACACACTGCACACGCCTTGTGAACACACACTGCACACACATGCTGCACACGTCTTGTGAACACACACTGTACACACACTGCACACACAGCACATACACTGTACACACACTGCACACACACGCTGCACATGCCTTGTGAGCACACACTGTACACACGCTGCACACACCTTGTGAACACACACTGTACACACACTGCACACACGCTGCACACACCTTGTGAACACACACTGCACACATACCAAAGCAGTTCCCCCAGCCCTTTCATGCAGGTACTTGCTTGCATGTAAAAGTCTGATGAATTCTCTTCCACAGTTTCATACTCGTTCACACAATTAACACTTGTGTTTTATGAACAGCACTTCCACTCTGTTTTCCCGAATGCCCTACCACTCAGCAGTGGGTCAGGACTGCCGTTCACGTGGGCACACATACCTCTGCCTGACCCTCTTTAACAGCAGAGCTGTTCTACCTTGTCTGGAAGTGTCACAACTGATCCAGCCACCCCCATGTCTGCGGGACATGTGTGCTGGTCCGCATTTGCTGCTATTACAAGCCATGGGGCCATGAGGATCCCTGTAACTATGGACAGATTCCTAAAAAAGGAATGGTTTGGTCAAATGGAATAGTCATTTAACATTTTAATAACTATTGCCTGCCCAAATACATGTGTCCATTCCTGCCAACAGTGCCTGCCACCCCTCTGCAGAGAATTACAATCTCCTGTTTTAACTCAGGCTACAATGTCTCCAACTTTAATCTGTGACACTCAGGAGTCTCCCAGCGGATCGGGCCCTCTCCTGCCCTTTCTACAGGCTTCCAGCTGCCACTCTGCATTTTCCTGCACGGGTTGCCTGTACTCTTTGCTCGCCTGCCTTTCTCTTACTGCCTGGCAGACGCCGTCTGTGTGCTGTGAATCCCGTCTACTTGATGTGTGTGCCGCCATCCTCCCCACGCATCATTGGCCTCCTGTTTCCAGCAGGTCTATGTGGTCAAGTAAGGCAGAGTTTTCCTTTCCATCTTCTGAGTTCTTGCTAGGTTCCGAAACAGCTCCTTTAAATGCGGATACACCAGCATGTTTCTTATATTTTCATCGGATACAGAAATAATTCAAACATTTAACAGATGTTTAGAACTTTGAAGTTTCTAGAATTGTGTTATTTTCCAAACAGTTTGGTTAGTTGTCCCGACACTATTTATTGGATGATCCTCTCCCCGGAACTGAAATACCATCTTGATAACCTTCTAAAACCCCACACACCGTGGCTGTTTTTAGATTTGCTGCTCCATCAACTAGCCTGAGTTTTCTGTTGTGTCAGCCCTACGTGGCTTCATGCAGCATAGATTTAAGATTTGTCTTGATGTCATCAACACTGAAAATGTACTGGCTATTTTTGAGCATTGACATGTTCCCAGTGACAGAGCTGAGCTGTGGGTGTAGTTAGAGACCTGCAGAGCCGGACCTGGCTGGCAGGGAGCTTGCGCCTCAGGAGTCCATTTCTTGCTGCTTTTAAAAACACATGTCATAAATGTCTCTTGGGTTCATTGTCAAAGGGCTCTGTTCTGAGAGTCTCTGGCATAAGGACAATCTACAGGTGACCACCCCTGATGCGGGTTTGTCAGCGACGTGGTTGTGACACCCCAACTCCACAGACCCCCCACCATCAACCTTTCAACCCAGAAATGAGCTGATATGGACTTCTCACCCTTCAGGGTGGCCGTGGCTGTGAGGTCAGCTGGCCAGAGGGTTGCTCTCTGGGTTTCACTTGAAACAACAGGTTGCAGAGAAGGCAAAGGAATTTTCTTTCACAAGGAAGGCCGTGCAAGGTGGACGCTGGTCTGCATTTCCTAAAGGGAAGCTGCTGCGGCTTGGTGACACTGTGTATGTCACAGACGGTCCCACAGCTGGGAAGTAGGGATTAGAACGGAGGCTCGTCCGATGCTAAAATCTGGCCTTAAGCAACCAGCACCCCCTCAACACTCAGCATGTGCCAGGCAGGGATTGGGGGCCGCCAGTGGCTAAGTCCCTGCAACCTGGCAGTGGCCTTGGGGGTGTGCCACTGACATTCCTGCCACCAGGTATGGAGGTTGCTGAGTGTCCTGGGGCTGCCGCAGTGAAGTCCCACAGACCGAGGCTTCTAACAACAGAAGCTCATTCTCTTACAGGAACTGAGCTGTGACCAGGCCCCTCCGTCCAGGGCCTCTGTGAGGAGCCCTCCTGGCCTCTGCCAGCTTGTGGTGGCTCCAGGTGCTTCTGCGTCTGACTTCCACAGCCTCGTGTCTGCCTCTTACAAGGACACTGGTCATTGGATTTAGGACCCAGCTGGACAGTTGAGCATGACCTCATCTTGAGATCCCTAAGATGCAAAGACCCCTTTTCAAAATAAGGTCACATTTATGGATTTCTGGATTGTGGGCGGCCCCTTGGTGGTCCCCATTCACTCTGTGCAGAAACCAAGGTGGGGAGAAGCTGCACAGCTCATGCGAGTGACACAGCCAGTGGCGGCTGAGCTACGCCTTGTCCTGATGCCTCTTCACTGAGCGTTAGCACCACCCTCCTTCCCAGCTTGCAGAGCTCTGCACAAATAAAGCCCAAACACAGCACTGTCCCTCTGAGCACTGAGGCCCAAAGGGCGCAGCTGCCCCACTGTGGCCTGAGAGCCCAGCACCGTGGGGTGGGAGTCCAGGGGGGCAGAGGCTGAGTCAGAAGTGCTGTGTGGGGGTGGGGTGGGGTGTGTTTCTGAGGAGCCCTCCTGGAGGGGTGGGGAGGTAGGTGGGGGCAGAAGGGGCCTTCTCAGGCCTAGCACATGACAAACTTCCATCCTTTCCTTGTGAAAATCTGCTCCATCTACATCTGAGACCAATTTGCTTGAAACTACAGAGTTCCTGTCACTTGACTTCCTGGCACAGAGGCCGGATGTCCCCATGGAGAAGCACAGACAGCTACTACCGCTCGGGGTTGTAGCATTTAGATGCATCTCCAGGAAGAGGTGGCTTTCAACAAATGAGAGTTCTCAGCTCGGCACCAGGCCTCCCCACCTGGAGACCATGTGGGAGCAGTGGCCTGTCTCCTGTGGAGCCCCGAGTGTGACTTTCTCGACTGCGCCTGAGCTCAGCTCTGCTGCTGCCCTGCCACGCGCAGTCCCAGCCTTCAGTTTTGAGTCAGGTGAGGCCCAGATGCTGGGTGTTTGGGAGCTGGGCCATCCAGCACCTACAGCAGGAGGATGTGAGGGAGCTCCTGCCCAGCTAGGAGGGCCGAGGAGGCGCGTTTCTCCAGGGGCCGAACCCGGGACAGAGTCATGCTTCTGACAGCCGTGCTGGGCAGGTCCCCTCAGCATCAGATGTCTTGGCTTCCAACCTTGAGTGGGCAAGGAGAGTGCATTTCCTCCTTTCTTAGGGAGGAAAATGGGATTTAGCGACTTGGCTTCACGCCAGGCATCTCCCCGCTGCCCACACCTCCCATGGGAGCTGGGCACCTGCTGACCACCTGTTGGGACACCGGTATGGGCGCTCCCAGCCCCAGGCAGGTACAGCGGGCTGGGCACATCCACAGAGCAGCAGCAGGAGGGAAGGCTGCTGTCGTGGAAGGAGAACCGGCCCCGTGCCCTTGGTTTGTGTCTCCCACGGTGGAAGCTTCATTTTTACATCTTGAGGGCAAAAAGGAGACAGCATGTCCCGCTTCTTCAGACACAGCTTGAATAACTGGAATTGTGGTCACACTGCCCCAAGTCTGGGCTGTCTCCACGGAGCATCTGACACCTGCTGATGCTGCCCTTTCCTGCGGCAGAGGGCATCTCTGGGGCTGACTTCTTCCCTCCCTGGCCTCGAGGCATCGGCACACTGAGCTCTGGGAATCCTCCTCCCTATCTGCTCCCAGTGGCCGGAGGCTCCTCCAGGAGTCCTGGACCAGGACGGGACCCACTAGCCCACTTTCCTTTTTGTGACAGGAAACTTGTACCCTGCCTGGCCTGCCCAGTGCCTGGCAGAGCCCAGGGGCAGCTGGAGGCTGTGGAACCCGGGCAGCACGTGGCGCCGGGACCAGCTCTCACGGCGGGCTTTACACTTGCCGGCCGCTGCTTTTCTCAACAGAAACAGCTGCAGTGGCAAGAGCAGCAGTTATGGGCAGAATCTGCAGGAGTGGTGTGTCAGAAACCAACTCTCCTTCCCCCACTTCCTGAGTTTTTGCTCTAAGCAGGTGCAAAGTCCCCAGTTTCCTCTTGGCCTCCACAACAGCCATTCAGCTCCCATTGCTGGCGCCCAGCCCCACCAGTCCCTGGGCAGCCTGTACAATGGGAGCCTGGCGTCAAGGAGCGAGGTCACATCCCCAACACGGTAAACAGATGTGATGCCCAGGAGTCTGAGGCACTCAGACCAGAGGCTGCCGCCTCCCCTCCCCACCACCCCGGGCTCCGAACCCCGAGATGGCCCTGTGGGAAGGCCATGTGGAAACATGCAAATCTTGTCTCAAGGGGCTTCTTCATCCTCCATGAATCTGCTGTCCAGAGCGCACACCTCTGGTCATTTTAAATCATAAAAACCATAAGAAAAACAGAGGCGTTTGACTTTATCAAGTCTAAGGTAGTGCTCATTTTAGGGGGGCAGGAGTTTCTGTCTACATTCTAGAAGCTGCTTAAAAGCATCCTTTACACCAACATATTAACAAAATTACAGCCCTGCCATGGAAAGCACAGCCACAGTGCTAGCCAGGCACACCCCCACCCCCAGCGCTCGGTCACTTAGGAACCCACCACGAAGACGCTGCTTCTCTTGGGACCTGTGGTCTTCCTGAGAAGAGAAATGAAAATTAACGGACATTTCTTCTTATAAACTTCTTTGGGAAGTGGTCTCTTCAAGTGGACATCTCATTTGTCTGAGGAGCACGGGACCCCCCCTCCAGACTGTCTTTTCTCACCAAGTCATGGCCTGGAGCCAACTCCGCTGTGCCCGGCAGTTTGTGGTTCTGACGTTTGAATATCTTCTCCCATTCGGAAGGCTGTTTGCTTGCTTTACTTACTGTGTTCTTGGCTGTGCAGAAGCTTTTTAGTTTGATCAGGTCCCAGTAGTGTATTTTTGAAGCTGCTTCAATTGCTGGGGTGGGGGGGGTCCTCCTCATAAAATACTCGCCCAGACCGATTTCTTCAAGGGTTTTCCCTGCACTCTCTTCTAGTATTTTTATAGTTTCATGTCTTAAGTTTAAATCTTTAATCCAGTGGGAGTCTATCTTAGTTAATACTGAAAGGTGTGGGTCCAGTTTCAGTCTTCTACAGGTTGCCAGCCAGTTCACCCAGCACCATTTGTTACATAGGGAATCTTTTCCCCATTGAATGTTTTTAATTGGCTTGTCAAAAATCAAATAACGGTAAGTAGCTGGATTCATCTCTTGGTTCTCTATTCTGTTCCAGACATCCACTTCTCTGTTTTTGTGCCAGTACCATGCCGTTTTGATCACTATTGATTTATAGCATAATCTGAGGTCTGGTAGCGTAATTCCTCCTGTTTTGTTTTTATTTCTGAGTAATGTCTTGGCTATTCAAGGTTTTTTCTGATTCCATATAAAACGAAGTATTGTTTTTTCAAGATCTTTAAAGTATGACAGTGGATTTTTAATAGGGGTTGCCTTAAAATTGTATATTGCTTTGGGTAGTATGGACATTTTAACAATGTTGATTCTTCCCAGCCATGAGCATGGTATGTTTTTCCATTTGTTAACATTTTCAGCTATTTCTTTTCTTAGAGTTTCATAGTTCTCTTTATAGAGATCTTTCACATCCTTTGTTAGATAAACTCCCAAATATTTCATCTTTGGCACTACCGTGACAGGAATAGAGTCCTTGACTGTTTTTTTCAGCTTGGCTATTGTTGGTATATATAAAGGCTACAAATTTATGGGTGTTGATTTTATAATCTGAGATGCTGCTGTTTTCCTTGATCACTTCTAAGAGATTTGTAATAGAATCCCTGGTGTTTTCCAGATATACGATCATATCATCTGTGAAGAGCGAAAGTTTGATCTCTTCTGACCCTATGTGGATACCCTTGATCGCCTTTTCTTCCCTAATTGTGGTGGCTAAAATGTCCATTACAATGTTAAAGAGCAGTGGAGACACTGGGCAGCCTTGTCTGGTTCCTAATCTGAGTGGAAATGATTTCAATTTAACTCCATTCAATATGATATTGGCTGTGGGTTTGCTGTAGATGGCCTCTATGAGTTTAAGAAATGACCCTTCTATACCAATTTTCTTAACTGTTATGATCATGAAGGGATGCTGTATATTTTCAAAAGCTTTTCCTGCATCAATTGAGAGAATCATATGGTCTTTTTTTATAATTTCTTTATGTGCTGAATTATACTTATAGATTTACATACATTGAACCAGCCTTGAGACCCTGGGATAAAACCGACTTGGTCATGATGTATAATTTGTTTGATGTGAAAACCTCGAATAGCCAAGACATTACTCAGATGTCCCATTAAGTTGTTAGGATCTTGTTGAGTATTTTTGCATCGATATTCATTAGTGATATTGGTCTATAATTTTCTTTTCTTGTTGGGTCTTTTCCTGGTTTGGGGATCAGGGTGATGTTTGCTTCATAGAACGTGTTGGGTAGTCTTCCTTTTTTTTCTACATTTTGGAACAGGTTGAGTAATATAGGTACTAATTCCTCTTTAAAGGTTTGGTAGAATTCTGACGTGAAACCATCTGGTTCTGGGCTTTTCTTTTCAGGAAGGTTTTGTATGGTTAATGCTATTTCAGAACTTGATATAGGCCTGCTCAACATTTCCACTTGATTCTGGCTAAGTCTTGGAAGGTGATGTGCTTCCAAGTATGGGTCAATTTCCTTCAGATTTTCATATTTCTGAGAATAAAGTTTCTTGTAATATTCATTAAGGATTTTTTGAATTTCTGAGGAGTCTGTTGTTATTTCTTCTTTGTCGTTTCTGATTGATAAGATTAGAGATTTTACTCTTTTTTTCCTGGTTAGGTTAGCCAAAGGTTTATCTATTTTATTGACCTTTTCAAAAAAACAACTTTTTGATTTATTGATCTGTTGTATAATTCTTTTGTTTTCAATTTCATTTTATTGTGCCCTTATTTTGGTTATTTCTTTTCTTCTACTGGGTTTGGGGTTGGAATGTTCTTCCTTTTCTGGTTGCTTGAGATGTCCCATTAAGTTGTTAACTTCCTCTCTTTCCATTTTCTTGAGGAAGGCTTGCAGTGCTATAAATTTCCCTCTTAGGAGTGCCTTTGTGGTATCCCAGAGGTTCTGATAATTTGTGTCTTCATTGTTGTTTTGTTCCAAAAATTTGGCAATTTCCTTCTTAATCTCATCTCTGACCCAGCTATCATTCAGCATAAGGTTATTTAACTTCCATGTTTTTGTATGAGTATGCAGATTCCTGTTGTTACTGAGCTCAACTTTTATTCCATGGTGGTCCGAGAAGATGCAAGGGATAATTTCTATTCCTTTAAATTTACTTGTGACCTAAGATGTGATCGATTTTGGAGTATGTTCTGTGGGCTGATGAGAAGTATGTGTATTCATTTTTGTTGGGATGAAATGTTCTGTAGATGTCTGTTAAATCCAAATGTTAGGTTTAAATCTAAAATGTCTTTGCTCAGCTTCTTATTGGAGGATCGATCCAACACTACCAAAGGAGTGTTGAGATCTCCGTCTATTATGGAACTGGAGGAAATCAAGTGGCTCATATCTGTTAGAGTTTCTTTTATAAATTGAGGTGCATTCTGGTTGGGTGCATAGATATTAATAATTGAAATCTCATAATATAGAGTATTGCCCTTAACAAATATGAAGTGACCATTCTTAGCCTTCCTTACTTTTGTTGGTTTAAAGCCTATTGTATCTGCAAATAAAATTGCAACACCTGCTTTTTTCTGATTACCATTTGCCTGAAATATGGATGACCATCCTTTCACTCTGAGTCTATATTTATCTTTTAAGGTAAGATGTGACTGTTGTATACAGCAAATATCTGGCCTGAGTTTTTGTATCCAGTCAGCTAACCTGTGCCTCTTTAGAGGACAGTTTAAGCTGTTCACATTAATGGAGAATATTGATAAGTTTTGGGTATCGAGTTTTTCGAAAGTCCAGTGGACATTTTTAATCCTTTTGCCACTGTGAAAGTTGGAGTTTGATCAAAAGAATCTGAGTGAGTTTACTTTTGTGGTAGAGGATTGGGCTGGTCATTATGGAGGATAGGGTCTGGGAATATCCTGAAGAGCTGGTTTGGTTATGGCAAATTTCTCCAACATATGAATGTCATTAAAGTATTTAATTTTTCCATCATAAATGAAACTCAGTTTAGCTGCATACAGGATCCGGGGTTGAAAGTTATTTTGCTTTAGGAGACTAAAAGTCAATGACCACCCTCTTCTGGCTTGAAAAGTTTCAGCAGAGAGATCTGCAGTCATTGTAATATTCTTCCGTTTGTAGGTAATGGATTTCTTACATCTGGCTGCTTTCAGAATTTTCTCCTTCATTTTAACTTTAGTGAAGTTAATTATGATATACCTGGGGGATGTCTTATTGGGATTGAGTCATGCTGGGGTTCTGAAACTGTCTGCTATCTGAATTTCAGAATCTCTTGGCATGTCTGGAGAATTCTCTTTCATAATTTCATGGAGAAGGGCCTCTGTGCCTAGTGAGGCCACTTCATCACTTTCAGGGATTCCAATGAGGTGGATATTAGCTTTCTTCAAAGTATGGCAGAGCTCTGTGAGACAATGATCCATTTTTACTCTCCATTTCTCTTCCTCTTTGAGAGTTTGGGAGCATTCAAAGGCTTTGTCTTCAATGTCAGAAATCCTTTCTTCTGCTTGCTCCACTCTGTTACTGAGGGATTCTACTGTATTTTTCAGATCTTTGAGGGCTGCAAATTCTTGCTGCAGTGCATCAAAATCTTTGGTGGTTTTGTCTTTAAATTCATTAAATTCTTGAGACAACTTTTGAATTTCTCCTCGAATTTCTAATTCCGACTTTTGAGTTGCTGCTCAAATTTCTAATTCCAAATTTTCCTCCATTTTATTAATCTTGTTTGCAATCCAAATTCTGAATTTTATTTCTGACATCTCGTCCAGCTGTTTATGAATGGGATCTTCAGTTATATCTGCCATATCTTTCCTGGGAGGGGGTTGATCAATTCTGGTTATTTATGTTACCAGAGTTTTTTTCCGCTGATTCTGCTGTAAAACCCATGATTGTTTTACACCATTTGATTTTTTTCCCTGGAGCTTTGTCGAGGACCCATACAGTGCTATGGCCTGAGAAAGTGGGGACCTGTTTAGTGTGGTGGGGCTAAGTGGTTTTGTCTTATTTTCTGTTGGTCTCTGTTGGACCCTAGTGAAACAGTTACTCTGGGTTGAAGTCTCAGCTTTGGAGAAATACCAGCAATTAAGTCACCCCACCCCCCCATAGGCAACAATTGGAAAAGGAAAATCAAACCTTCCTAAACCACACACCCAGGGCACCACCTGAATAGTCCTCCGGCGATTGGCTCAGTTCAAAAGGTCCAAATCAATTGTCTCAGTCAGCACCTGTCTCAGGTGGGAGAGTTTAAAAGGTCTCTGGCAACTGGATCGCAGGGGTCTGGTGACTACTCTGATATGACTTGCTCCGGTGCTCCATGGAGTCAGGAGGACCAACCCAGCAATAGATCAGTCTGGGAAGGTTGATGCCTCCTTCCCCACTTTGCACCTCTGTCACACCCAGTCACTGATAGTCCTGAAGGGCTTTGACCCAGTTGCCTGTAGTGAATAGATACTCCAGGGGTTTGCACCTGCCTGAATCACAAGGAAATCTATTTCTGCTTAGCCAGGCCACTGCGCTCTGCCTCTATCTAGCAGGGGGAGGTGAGGCCTGACAACCTTGGGTGCTTGATAGAAGCTGGGGGGTGTTCACTAAGTTCCAGCCCTGCCCCTGATTGATGTTATTGAGAGAACAGAACAGAACAACTTTGCGGGAATTTGTTTCTGTCCCTGCTAAATTCTCCTGCAGAAGAGAAGCTGTGTTGAGTTCCTAGACCCTGTGCCTCAGGCCCTGTCTTTGTTCCTGCAGGTTTGTATTTGGTTACCTGTCAGTTCTAGCCTCCTGTCTTCCTTTGTCTATAGGCTGACGATCCCCTGAGGGCCGGGTGCATCTTAGGCTCAGTAGAACGGTCCTCTGGGTCAGCCCCGCCCTGGGAACTTCCCGGCTCTGGGCGTGCATTTCTAGTCCCAGCACTCCAGCCAGGCCGGTACCACCTCAGGCAAACCCTTTACTCACAGGGCCTGCATTTCTGTCCCAGATCTGTTCCGTGTTGGTTGCCACCTGAGTAGATGCCTGGCCTCCTCTGGTTGCCCAGGGAGACAGGGGGTGTGGCTTCAGAATATCCGGGAGTGAGCCATATTATTGCTAAAAGACGGCTGCTGCTCTGCGCCTCGGGGCACTGCCGCTCCAGTGTGGTTCCCTCTCAGCTGACTGTCATCGCCTCACTCCCATGCCCCAGAGTCAGGACTGACCAGCTGCAGTTTAGGCCCTGTCCACACCCCTCAAGAAATCACCCAAGAATCTGGACTCTTGGGGGAACAGGCCTCCAGACCTCAGAGTGAGAGTGGAGGGGAGTGCTGGGAGCTCAGAGTTGCAGGTAGAGAATATATACAGTTTTATACAGTTTTATGCTTGGCAAGGGAATGCCATGGCACCCTAGTAGGGGAGATAGGTCCAGTTTTTAGAGGGTCTCTCCCGTGGAGAGTAGTAGGAGGACCCTTGAACTCTGCTCATTTGTTTGTGGGGCACTCTGAGCCATTCTCATGGGGGAGGTGACTCCAATCCGCTTGGTGATGGATTTTGTACCTTTTGTTTGTATCCTTGGGGTCGCAGCTCACCTCAGCAGGATTGACGTGCGTTCTTCAACCTTCTCTATTGGTGCAGCTCAAATCCACCTGGTTACTTGCTAAATTTCTGTCCTTTAACTCTCCTTCTGGACGGGAGTCTCTGTGGAAAGCTGGCTTCAGTCAGCCATCTTGTCTCCGCCTCCGAAAAAATCTTGTTACAACACTATTTTTGTGTGTGCCTTGGAAAGTCTTCAGAGACCTTGGGAAGCTTGTGGATAGGTGCAGCACAGCTGAGCAGGCTCCAGCAGGACAGACACCAACAGTGAGCTCCTCCCAGGCAGTGGGGTTGCCACGTTCACCCTGGCCTCCCCCGGGGTGGGGGTCGGGGGTGAGACCTGGCTCTCTGGAGTCTGGGGAAGTCACTTCTGTGTCTCCGGAGCTAGGCAGGTCCCAGTGGACTCCCCACAGGATGGGGACACACTCCTTGGGCTTTTCCCCGGAGCTGAGCACAGCAGAAGACTGAGAGGACCATGCTCACCCATGGACACCCTCAGTGGTGATGAAAAGAACCAGCCTGCTGGGCCGACAGCTCGGGCCTCTCTCATCTCTCTTCTGCTATCCTTGGCATCAGAGGGACATCCAGTGTGTCCTGGCTCTGGCCTTCCTTTTACCTGCCTAAACGTCCTGGATTAACTACTGGACAACCTGTTGGTGACCACATCCCTTGGAGCTGCAAGGTGCTCTGGGGAGGTGGGACAGGAACACCAGGTGTCCTAGGGGAACAGGGCAGGTCCACAGATACTGGGCTTCCCTCTGGCTTCTGGACCTGGCCTGGGAGGTGGTCTTGCAGGCTCAAGATGTGTGGAATAGGAGGAAGATGCTGGGACAGGGCAGCCCCAGGTCCTTTGGAGCTGCTACCACAGGTTATACCCCACCACAAAGGAGGGCAGGAGGTCTGCAAAGCACAGGCTGACTCATCGTATGGGTGACCTCAGGTGGCAGACCACTGCCTGCCAGGGCTCCTGTGGGCATGAGAGAGACCCATACTCTGCGTGGCTCCAGGGCAAGAACCAAGGTCTTTCGGCAGCTGGGGGACCACAGGGACTCCCTGGAGTGGGGCTTTCTGAGAAAAGCTGCCCAGTGTTGTAGCAAGGGGGGTAGGGACACAGGGCCCTTCTGCCCTCAAGGATCTGCTCCACTATCAGGGAGGGGAGAGGCCTTCTATGCACTGCTGTGCAGGAGCCCACATGACCTCCTGGTTCTAGAATCCCACAGCCACTCCCAGGTCAACTTCTAAATGGTGCTGGTGGTGCTTAACTGCCAGTTCACAGCTCTTCCATGAGAACTGGCTCTGGAATGTTCCAGATGTCCCAGATGGCTTGGGGTTTCTCTTCTACCCACTCATCCTTACCTGAGGCTCCCTAAAGCCTGGGCGTCGGGCCCTGGCTACCGTGGTAAGGTGGTTGTCTGCCTTGATGGGAGAAGCCCGAGGTCCGGCAGTTCTGCACCTCCAGCAGGGACTTTCCAGGCATCTGTCACTCCTGAGGCCACCATGCAGATCCCACAGGCACTGCCTCTATTCTATGAAAGGCTTTACCTAACAAAAGTGGTCCAAGTGGTGGCTTAGGAGAAGCCTGTTTGGGTGAGAAGGTATAAGTTTGGGAAACAGCAAAACTCCTGGGAAAAGAATGTTTGGGACAACTGTCTAGGCCTGCATTTGTGTAAAGTGGAGGGGTGGGCTTCACTCACAGGCCTTGGGGCTGACCACTTGCTGCACAGCCCTCGTCCCCATCCTGCAGGGCCTGTTCCTACCCCTGGATGTGTCTCCATCCCTGAGACAGAGCAGCGAGGCCAAAGCAGCCCCCTCAAAATCTACGTCTTGGTGCTTGTGGAGGGCTCCCTGGGAAGGGGCCGGGTGGCTGGGTCCATGTCACTGTGGTGTCTCAGGCCGTGATCTCACATTACTGCTCTGTCACTGAGCGGACCTAGGAGAAAGGGACCCTGCAGCAGGCAGGATGCCTCTGCTTTGTCCTCCTGGGTGCCTTCCACGTCAGGCAAACTCCCAGCCAAGCAGTGACCAAGCCAGGACGTGGTGGTCTTCTGCCCAGCACGCCGTACCTCTGAGGGAGAGGAAGGACCCTGCGAGACCCACCAGCACTGCGGAGTCCTAGGAGGAGGGCAGAGGGGTCATGCCTTGAGCCTTCTCAAGTGACAATTTCATGGTCTTAAAAAAGCCACCGTGGGGGCGGCGCCTGTGGCTCAGTGAGTAGGGCGCCGGCCCCATATGCCGAGGGTGGCGGGTTCAAACCCAGCCCCGGCCAAACTGCAACCAAAAAATAGCCGGGCGTTGTGGCGGGCGCCTGTAGTCCCAGCTGCTCGGGAGGCTGAGGCAAGAGAATCGCGTAAGCCCAAGAGTTAGAGGTTGCTGTGAGCCGTGTGACGCCACGGCACTCTACCCGAGGGCGATACCGTGAGACTCTGTCTCTACAAAAAAAAAAAAAAAGCCACCGTGTGCTTCAGGGAAGCAGAGTCTGTGTCTTCCTGAAAGCCACAGGTGAGCTGTGTTGGCACAGGCAGGTGTGGGTAAGATCACAGGTGTGCGGGGGGCTCATGCCCACGACTTAAACCCTGACTCTTTTCACAAATGTTTTACCCACGACAAGGTAACTTCCCGGAAGGCCTCCCAGACCTGCAGAGGAACATCTCCAGGGGGCTCTGGCTCAGGGCACCAAGGTAGGAACAAGGTCGGGCCTCATGCTGAGAATGCCCCTCATCCTCTCTCGGGTCACTTTAAATGCCCTTTTCTGGGAATCGAAACGGTGAGCAGACCCACAAGGGTAAGCACTCAGGAGCCACCAGGTCTGGGAGCGCTCCCCAGTGGACGGTGCCCAGCAAGCGAGGGGGCACCTGTTCCCACAGCTGGAGTCAGAGGATCTGTGTCCAGCATCATACACTTACCCAATGGTTTTTATCTGTAAGGGTCTCAAAGCTTCCATACAATTTAATGCTCCATGGGGACAGTTTTCTCCCCCAAAGAAACATACCCATGAGCAGAGTGGAGGAACCCCTTTAGCCACGAGGGCTCCTCTCCAACGCGGACTGTGGGCAGCTGCCCAGTCTCGTGGCCACGCCAGGCCTGGATGGGCCCCATGTCTGTTAGGAGAGCTGGTGGTGAGTGGACAGGGACGGTCCCCACCTTGCTCTCAGAGGCCATCCTGGGGCATGTGCTTTCCCGCAGAGACCCTGGGAGCATCGCTGCAATTCTGTGCTGCTCGCCTGCTCCCCAGGCGCCTCCCGCGTGCACCCACCTCTCCTGCAGCCGTGACCACCACAGCCTGCAAAAGCAGGACCGTGCTGCTCAGTGTTGGGAGGCAGAGATTTTCTCCAGCTGGGGTTTTCTTAAAAGTATTGAGTGTGTACACGTGAGGTGCTGTGTGTACACGGAGTGGGACACTCAACCTGCATCGCAGACGTAGGCTGAGACCCCCACACATGCGCTTCCAGGCTCGCTCAGAGCTGCAGGGTCTCTCTACTGCCCCCCCCCTTGAGCAACCACAGCACAGGTCACGACAAAGTTACGAGGCTCCACTCTGCATCCTCAGGCCACTGTGAAAACAGGTCCCGTGAGGCTGACCACGTCCCGTCCACAGAATGGACCTCATCTGCCCACCTTTCCACGCTGCATGGTGCTTTCAAGAACCCAGAAAATGGCAGCTTGAAAGCAAGTTTATCCTGGGAGGGTTTTTTCTCAGGCTCCCAGCAACAGATACTGCACTGTCCTGGATCCATCTTAATTACTGTCCATGAGGAAATTTTTCTGGTGGCTTTTTTTCAATGAAATAAACATTAATGAGGAACTTTAAAGGCTTGTTAACAACGTCCTTTCATCAATCAAAGGCGCTGTCAGGCCAGGCCCTGCCGTCAATTTGCACCTCGCTGCCTGGCACCCACTTCCTACTTTCTCGTCTGCTCCTGCCCCTGTCAGAGACGCTTGTCGGGCTGCCCCTGGTGATGGAGGCCAGACGCTCCCCATCTGTCAGCAGCTGGAGCCACGGGGTCCCGGGGACTCTGGACGCTGCCCTCAGTCGCTGGGAGGCCTGGCTGGACCTGCAGCTTCTCCACCTCCCAGCCTCAGACAGACCAACGGACATGGGCTGCCCAGCAGAGGCGTTTCCCCTTTAAATCTTAGCGTCTTTCGAACTGATAAGGAAAATTGATGTGTACTTCAGCTTTTTAAATGCAAACTTTTAATCAAATGCCCATGAACAAGGCAATACCCGACTCAGGGCCTGCAACCAACCTCCCTGATCTAGGGCCTGCCAACAGCAGGGGACAGGCTGGGAACCAACATGTCACCAAGGTTGGGGGCTGAGGGCAAAAGGGCCGTTTCCAATGAGACCTTTAGGAAAAGCTTTTTTTTTTTTTGCAGTTTTTGGCCAGGGCTGGGTTTGAACCCGCCATTTCCTGCATATGGATCTGGTGCCCTACTCCTTTGAGTCACAGGCACCGCCCAGGAAAAGCTTTTTAGTAAAATAAAACTGACTTTCCTTGCCCTTATGTCCCACACTGAGCCAGTATGTCAATTCAGAGTCCCCTCCATGCTGTGTGAAACCCAAATTGCATGAAGATCTCTGGCAAGCTCTGCAGTGAAACAAATAATTTTCACCTCTGCACAGTGTGACACCTGCCTATGACAGTGGGGCAAGGTCCGAGGTGGCAGTACTGCCCTGGTTACAACTGCCAACGGCTAGGGCAGGACTCTTGGTTGGTGAGACCAAGAGGGTGACATGGCCAGTGCTGCTGCTGCGCCTTGTGGGTCAGGCTGGAGGCTGCCCTGAGACCACCCATGGCTGCATGACCCTCCCTGAGTGGCCACTCTTGGTCTGCTCACCCAGGGCTCCCACTGGGTCATACCCCCAGCTGGTTTCTAAGCAATCTGGGTGCACAGCTTCCACTCTCATTCTAAGACTTTACAGGAAATAGCTCGGGGACTACATTGTTCACAAATGATTAATAAACAAAACCGATGGTTACAATGTAAACATATCTGCACTGGACATGCTCAGCCCCTCTGAACAAGGGTCACCATGCAACACACATGGAGTGGAGGCCCAGGATGACGGGGTGCCCATGAGAAGCAGCAAGTCACAAAGACGAGTTCAACTGCTAGCAGACCACCCAGCTGACCCAACTGAGGGCCGTTCAGGGAGCCACCGGCTGGTGAGATGTGGGTGTTAATTAAAAACCTCAGTCATATATATAAAGCTCGCCTGCGTCCTCTGAACCTGTGCCCTAGAACTCCAATGAGCCCAGAAAGGCCTACAACTCCTCATGGAAAACCCGTCCTTGAGTCAGCACCAGTCCACACCATGAAGCCACATTCCCAGGGTGATGGTTCTCTTGGTCTTGAAGAATTTGCATCAGTCTCTTAGATAGGAAGAGAGCAGGTGGATTTACTCAACACTTCTGCTAATGGGGAAGAGAGACCGGGAGAAGAAAACACCCACCCTCATCAAACTTGGTCTCCTGTACTGCCAAGGTCATCTACTTCCTTATAAGCGTGGTTACATAAAAATAAGTGTTTTTGAATCTTTTGCCATCTCGGTCTTTGGCTGGTACAAGCTGCTGCAAGGAGCCAGTGGTCCGTGGGTCCCTGTGTCAGCCTTTAAAACACCGCGGGGCTGGATGGGAAACCCGACGAGTAAGGTGGACCTGGGGCCAAAGCCAAAGAGCACAGCTCTCTTGTTTTGATGCTTTATTTGGAAAACATTCTTGTATTTCTTTATTTTCACAAGCTGCACTGCAATGTGGAGCCGAGTGGCTTGAGGCGACCGTGGACAGCTTTCAAGTCAGCTCTGCAGAGCTTGTCCTTAGAGTGGTACAAAGCCACGCTGGCTGGAACCCTGCAGATGTTTCTGTCAGAGTGAACCTCAGGGCATCTTATGAGCCTATTCTGACAGGTCTGAGGAATCCCTTGGAGATGAAGCAGAACGTGGGCCTGGGCTGCACCAAAGGCACGGCCGCACAGGCCTGTGTGTGTTCAGGATGCATGAAGCTGGGTCACTGTGGATGGCTTTGATAGGATGCTCACCTGCTGCTCACCTGTGCTGGGCAGCCTGGACCCTCTCTCAGAGCCTGGGCCTGCTGGGAGCTCAAAGGTGACAGGGGAGGCTCTCATCCTTTGTGACTCACATGTGCACTGCGGGCTGGTCCACACACAGGTGCACAAGGTGGCCTCAGAGCCATGTGGGAGCTGTCAGGGTGCCCCTGGCCCATTTTCAAGTACATGCTTAAGCAAAGGACATGGTGACTGGGGAGGGGGGGTCCCCTGAGCAGCACAGTGCATGTCTCCAGTGCCTTCTGTTGGAAAGTGTCCATGTAGAGTGAGTGCAGAGCCTGTGCTCAGAGCTCACAGAGGGCAGCCAGAGTATCCACGGCACACAAAAATCCAGAATTTGGCAGATAAGGGAAAAAGATGTAAGCCAAAAATGACTGAGAAAAGTCTGAAGTTTTCATCAGGTCTCTCTCCTAGTGAGAAGGAAATGTGAAATACAAAGTGCGTCCACACGGGGACGGCTGTGCTTTGCTCCAGGATTCGTGCCTCCCCACTGTGGGTCACACTCCCACAAGGAGCCCTGGGCACGACGCGCCTTCCCACCCCACAGCTGGGCACAGCTGTTTCTCTCCATATATCAAATGCTCCACTTTATTTATCCATATGCAGAGCTGCAAGTCCCCCTTTTGCCTTTTGGATGTAGTTAATTACATGGCCAAAATGACTACATGATAATGAACTGTGGTGCGTGGCAGATGCTGGGAACCCCCTCTCCTGCCGTTGGCAACAGGAGCTGTCGTGTGACCTGGGACTTGGAGGAGCGACTCTGGGTTGCTGGGGCACTCTCAGACCCACTGGTCTTGAGGTCGTTTGGTGGCGGAAAGGCTGCTGGAAGGAGAGGCCTGTGTCCCTCCTCACGTGCTGCCCAGGGTATCAAGTGAAGGGATGGCAAGAGGGGCTGCGATGCGGGGTGAGACCGGGACGTCCAGAAGGGGCTACTCAGCCAAACCCGCCCCAGAGAGCTGCACTGTTCCAACTCTCCATGGCAAACGGCTGATTTCCACTTGGGTCAGACAGACCATAAATGGATACATCTTGCCTTAGATTTTCTGGCAGCTGGGAAAGCAAAGCTGCAAAACCTCTAAGCATCTGCTTCCCGGGCCCAGCCTCTGTCCTTTAGTGAGACTCTGGTGTGGGCAGTGACCACGGTGAACAGGAGACACGTCAGCAGTGGGGAAGCCGGGGCATCTCCCAGTGTGGACAGACACAGGGGTAGCTGGCGTCAGGTATGAGCTGGCCCTAGGAACATCTGCAGCAGCCAGGTGTTGTCAGTGGGTGCCAGATCCACCCCTGTCCAGGGCAGGGGCCCTAACGCTGGCCAGGCCTTTCCCCTCCTTCTCCTCCCTATTTCAGGGGATGTTAAGAACAGAATGGTGCTAAAGAAACAAACCACACTCACACGGCTGGGCTCCGAGTTTACTCTGCTGTAAAACATAGACGTGAGGGGGCAGACAGGCTGCATTCCCCAGACACACCCACGCAGCGGGGTCCCCCAGTCCACTTCCAATGCAGGGTCACCTTTCACGTCACTGGAGGGCACATTCCTACTGCACTCACTTCCGGCCGGCACTCAGGGAGCTGGCTGGGCCCGAGCGCCCTTCCCAGGTTGGCTTCCCTGCCCTGCTGCCTTCGTGGGCCAGAAGCCACTCTTTCACGGCCCATCCTCCTCCGGAGTAGTTGCCCAGGGCTCCGCTGCTACAGACCACTCGATGGCACGGGATGAGGATGGGGACCTGAAAGACAGGGAGGAAGCCACCGTCAGGTCACTGGGGCCAAGAGCAAGGCCAGAACAAGACCAGCCAGAGCACATGAGCAGGGGCTCACAATGGGGACGCTGGTGGTGCCAGGGGTGAGGGACGCAGTGTAGGTCCTGTCTCAACATCAACATCCCTTCCCTGGCTCAGGCTCTTGAGCCCCTGGGGGTCTTGGTGTGGGATAATGGAGGGATGCCTGCCTCCACCCCAACAGGTGGACATGGGCATTTCTGGAGGAGGAACCCCTTTTATGCCAAGACAGACACAAAGGAAAAGACGGGCATGAGTGTAGAAGTCATCCCTGGGTGCCAACCTTGCACCCCAGGCAGCCAGACACTTGGGAGCCAGACACTGAGGATGTCCGGGGGCCACCAAACTCGAGGCACATCCTGTGTGTCCAGTGCTCCACGGACATTTGCCCCAAGGTTCCCCCCATAATTATTGATAAGAACCACTCTGGGGCCGTTTCCCAAAGGGGCATGCGATGACATCTCTACACATTCCCATCTTTCCTAGGAAAGAACCTGCCGCCAGTTCCCAGGGCACCACTGTCTTCCTAGCTGTCACAGTGACCAGTAGTAGGGCATGGGTGGTCAGCACTGAGGGCCTGGGACATGGGGGGAACCACATGCTATCATTGTGCTGTCTCCCACAGCTGCTCCGTGAAGACTGTGTACGGGGACATGACACTAGGAAGCGGGGCTGGGGGAGGCGGGCAGGGTGTGGGGCTTGCTATGGAAGGTTCTCAGCTGTCGATAACATGGGGAAGGCCACAGGTGGTGTCCAGGAGCCACTCACTGCCCGGCCTCCATCCCATTCCCTCCTACAGCTTCTCAAGGGAGGAGGGCCAGCCCACTTACCCCTACATCCCAGATGCCCTGAGTCAGCCCCACGTATCTGACCACAGAAAACATAGGTTGTGCAGGTCCCACAGGACCACCTCCCACAGCTCAGTGGAGAGCAGCTCTCCGGCTCACCCATGCTCAGCTCCACTCTCCAAAGCCAGCAAACCAGGCAAAGTGAGCAGCAGACGAGTGAGTTTTGAGGGTGGAGCTGGGCAGGTGTGCCTGGCATCTTCAAGGCCCATGTCCCAGGAACCTCCACTTCCTAGAGTGGTGACTCCTAGTACAGGCAGCCCTGTTGTCACTGCTGTGCACTTGCCAGCCAAGTATGCCTCTCCCTGGGGCCTGGCTACGTGTGTCCCAGGGACACGGGGTTACCCCAGCTCTGTCTTGTGCTTAAAGCCATAGGGAGCAGGCATCCTCTGTGCCGACGCTGCCCGAGTATGTCGACCTCATGCCTGGTAGAGCGTCTCCTGCATCTTCACAAGCCCGTGGAGAGGCAAAGGTGGACATCTCCTGTCCTAGCGGCTCTCCTGATCACTGCTGTGGCTGCACAGCGAGGCTCTGGCTCTTCCTGTTTTGCTTCCGAGTTTGGGTTTGGGTCACCATGGTAACATGCCCCAGTGACGTGTCTGGGAGGGCCAGCAAGGCTGATGGCGAGCTGACCAGCTGGGCGCTGAGTTAGGAGGTGAAGAGGAGTGTCCCTGCCAGGTTCTGCTGATGGCAGAGGATTCCAATCTTCTTGGAAGGAATAAGATAAATTTCCAAGAATCGAATATTTACTCTCACTGATGATTTTTATCAAATACAATAGTTACATTAATAATTACAGCAAGGACATTATTAGATAACACACAATTCACGGTTTTGACTGATGAAGAGGCAGGCATTTAATTCAATCTAGTTTTACAAACATTTAGGTGCCAATTCAATTTTCCTACCAAACAGCACATTCTGCCACTGGGCTTTGATTTTTCTTCCCACCCTCTCAATAAGCTATGAAATTATAAAAGTGAATAAAATAAACATCTTGTCTTCTCCCTTTCTCAGGACCAACACAGAGGGGAGGGCAGATGGCCCTGACAGTGAGGACCACTCTCCATCTCACCTGAGCCCTGGGGAGGGATGGGTCACTTCCTGGACAGGCACTATTTTTCCCATTAGAAATGAGGAATGCTGCTTCTGTTTTTGTTAATTTTGGTGGCAGGTTTCACACTATTAGAATAATAAAACTTGCTAAAATTTATTGAGGCCCTAAGGACATTTTCTAAGGATCCGTACCCTCTACCCCCTCTCCTTTAAAGCCCTTGCTGCATAAAATGTAATTTTTATCAATAACCAAGAAGCTCATAATATCACAGCTGCATCGAAATCTTCCTGCTGTGAAATCTAATTCTTCCAATACACGAATCCATCACTTACGCGGCTCCTTTCTCAAATGCTATAAAACTTCCAAACCCATAGATTTGTCTCCAACAAAAATAACATGAAGGGGCCTTTCAATCAATAATGGAATCCCTCTGATTCTGGTACCGCCTGAGTATTTTTTCCAACTTCGCCTTTGTTCTTCTGGGTAGCAGCCCACTAGGGAAAGGGCTTGTTTTCACTCGCAGCCTCATCAATACCTAAATCCTGGTGAACAAGTGACACAGAGAAGCTGTAATCAATAGCTCCCTGTGCGTTTTTTTCTTCTGGTCAAATGGTTCAGCTCCACTGACAACCCTGACACTTAGAACATGATGCTAAATCTTTATCAACAGCCATCTGGGTGACTGGCAGAACAAGACTCGGGGGGTCATTAAGGCTCATGGCCATGTGTGAATAAACTCACTCCTCGGGAATGTGCCTGTTTAGAGAAAGGTGGGGAAAGTCTCTGTGCAATGTATCGATTGCCTTTGAACTGCATTTAGCAAGTTCTGTCTGAGGATGAAGAGGAAGGGGGTTTTATGTGTGTGTGGAGAGGGCCATGGGGAGACTTCAAGTGCCCTACGCTGGGACACTGACCACCCCCTCATGCTGGGTAGGGGGACACAGCTCTCTGGACTTCTGCCCAACCACTGTGCACCAGCCGGCAGTGAGGCCTTCCTGGAAACCTTTGGAGAATCAAGCTCCTAGGAAGGAGGAAACTCCCAGATAGCAAAAAGGGCTCCTAACCCTGCTGGGCGGAGAGAAGCTCATGCCCACAGCACACGCTGTGGTGGGGACCAGCGTGGGCTATTTATTGCAGCCACCTGAGGCATCAATGCACAAGCGTCACCGTGTTCTGCAACGCTCCAAATCCATTTTTCATTCTCCCCTCCTAAACGCACTCTCTCTCCAGCACGAGCAGGAGATGTTTTCTGCGAGCTGGTCTCCACCATGTGCTGTCTGGGCTGGTGAAGGTGTGGGCGGTCTTCCATTGAGTCGCTGCTGGCATCACTGAAATCTTCAGGTTCAAGGTCTCTGCACGAACACCTGTAGAAAGGACTCACGACTGGCTGGCTGCCCTTGGCCCAGGACAAGACATGGTGTCTGCACAGTGGCCCCTGTCCAGTGCTGCGGTACCTCCAGGCTTGGCTTTGACACATGACAGGGGTGTCACTATGTGGACTTTACTGACATTAGAGTTTTCAACCCTGTGAGATCCTATTTTATGGGTTTCAGTGATTGAGGCCATCCTGCAACAGAGACGTTCATAGAGATTAATTGCAGGACAGAGCCAGGCTGGTTTGTGGAATAAATGTTTCTGAACATTGCCACAAGCAGGATGGCTAACCAGTGGAGGCAGCTCCAGAGCAGAGCGTGAGTAACTGTTGGCGTCACAAAGGCAGGTGGTGGGGTGGTCACTAATCTGTACATGTCGGTTAGTGAAGCTTGTTTTTACGGTGAAGAGCTGTGAGCTGCACACACCGCTGGGCGCCTCTGCGAGACCACCTCCATTTCCACCTTCATGTGCACTCATGGGGGGGCATCTGGCCCCCAGCAGGGGAGGAGAGAATGACTGACTGTGCCCACGGGTGCCGAGGGAGCCCTGCTTGACCCAGTCCCTGTGGTGACGGTAAGGCAGGACGTGGAAGCGGAGACGCCGGTGTCCCAGGCTCCCCAGGGCCTCGCAGGGAGCCACAGCACCACGGCTGCCTGCTCTCCTCAGTGAAGGCGGCTCCCCGACGCCTAGTCGCCATCTGGGAGAAGCCAGTGGTCTTCCAAAGGGGAGATGCAGATAAAGCTTTATTGCAAAATGTCAAAAATCATCTTCAGAAATTTGATTCAGAAGCATCCCACATGAGTTGTAAAAATGAGGCCACAGCACATGGTGGGGACATTTTTAGCAACATAGCTGAGCACCCTACAATTCACAGGCATTAGGTGCCAACAGAAATGCCACCGCACCCACCAGCCATTGTCACCGAAACTGAGGAGGTGGAGGGACCCCAGGGAGGTGTCCTGCTGCACCAAACTGCTGACGGGTTGGGATGCTGTAATGTGGCAGAAAACCTCCCCAGAGGCGGCTGCACAGGGCTGCCCACCACAGACCTATAGCAGCTATTTTTAAAAGAACGACAGGGTTCTGGGCAGAGGCTACATAACTGGCGTCTTCCAGAAACGCTGGACTGCCCTGGGGCTGCTGTGCTGTCAAGCAGGGATGGAAACAGCTCTGGAAAGACACAGCAAGCTTTTAAAAAGTGGGTGTGGGGCGGGGCCTGTGGCTCAACAGAGTAGGGTGCAGGCCCCATTATGCCAGAGGTGGCAGGTTCAAACCCAGCCCTGGCCAAAAACTGCAAAAAAGAAAAAAAAAAAGTGGGTGTGAGTTAGTCATTTGCCACCACGTGACAGGATGATCACACTTGTTCTCCGTAAGAGAAGGCGTTCTTCCACCACACCAAAGGCCCCACACAGCTTCAGGGGGAAAGACAGACACTGCCAAAGGAACAGACACCTGGCGATCGATGGGCTACATCCCAGGGCTACGGGCCCTGCCAGAGGGACTGTGAACCGGGTGCCCTTTCTAACCACATGTGGGGGTCCAGGCATGGAGGGCTGGATGTGCACGACTTTCGTGATCACACTGGATGGCCCACGGCTCCCGGCACCACAAGCTGGGTGGCCAACCCCACTGTGTGGCCCAGTCCTGTCCTCTGGGGAGCAATGCTTATGGCTTCACTAGATCTAGAAGCCCGGAGCTTGGTCAAACCTGACCGTGGACACACAGGAAGGGCCTGGGGGTGAGGGAACCATCCCTGGGGAGATATGGCCCGAGGCGGTAAATCCTCTCTCAGGCTCAGTCCTCTGCTTTAACCCTGGAGATTCAGGGAACCGCAGGCCTCAGCCACTGAGAGCAGCCCCCAAGGGAGGTGGTTGGGCCCCTACCTTTCACACTGTGCTCCTGGCAGCCAGCATGTGGGGACAGCAATGCCGTCTGTTGCCGGCCTCAGGGCCTCAGGCACGGGACGGCACCCAATGAACCTGGCGGTTGAGCAAACAGAAGCCTCCTGCCTGCCACTTCCCCAAGCCCCTCTTCTGGTGCTAGCTGTGATGACTAGGGCTCAGGCCATTGGGACTGGAACCCCGAGAAGGCCATTGCTGGTGTGAGGGTGGGTTCTGGCACTGAAGTCTCCCTCCTCCCCACCCCAGCTGTACAGGCTGCCTCAGAAGCACGTTAACGAGATGGCACTTGGCACCCCCTGCCTCCAGTGCAGTTCAAGGCCCACCGACCGGCCCCACCAGCCTCACGCTGTCCATGACTCACAGGATTGCTTCTCATTGCTCCTCCCACGGCCCGTGCTGCTCTGGGGTTTCCTGCCAGGGCTGCTAACTGCTGGTAAGACACCGTTTCTCCGAATTTCACAGCCTTCAGCAGCTTCCATAACACCTGTCTGGTGAATGAGTCTGAAAGGAAGGAGGCAGAAGAGCGTCACTTGGACAAATGGCTCCAACAGCTCTGATAGAGACAGCTGCCAGTCCTGAAACAGAGGATGCGTCGACACAAATAGAGGTGTTATACTCAATTAAAACCTGGCGCCCACACACCACCCTGGCGATGTTGCCGACCAGGCAGCTCCGCGGAGGACACCCCAGCCAGCACCTGGGCCCGGACGAGGCAGTGTGCAGTTCAATGAATGGGCACAGGGGTCCCTGTCTGCTTGGAAACCTTTCGGGCTGCTGGTTGTTTTCCAACTTCGTCTGGGGCAAAAAAGGAAAGAGCAGGTATAGCTAGGCAGCGACGGTCTACTAGGTGCCCACACCCCACCGCATGCGGGAGGCTGTAGCTCCTGCTCACAATGCCACACCCAGGGCACACAGGGGCTGCTGGTGACCTTGGCTACAGGCATCTTTAATGAAGAGGGCTGCAAAAATAAAGTAACTTTATTCCCGTTTTAATCGACTAACCACAGGGGATTGCATTTGCTCTGCACCCTGCTGCAGGAGTGAATAGGGAAGGCAGAACACGGCCTGCCTTTGCCTCCGGGTTTCAGAACTGTTTTCTCGGTGTGGAGTTTGCAGGAGGGAAACCCAGGAACACTAGGAGGCAGGTCTGAATCGAAGCCTCTTGTCTTTCCAAACGGGATGCCCGGCTCAGGAGCTCAGGAGCTCAGGAGCACTGGAGAAGGAGCCATGTCCTTCATCACAGAGGCTCTGAGCACTCCGGGGGCAAGAGCTTCTGAATGGCAACAACAAAGGGAAGGGCTCACAGGCAGGGACGTTCAGAGTGCCTCCACAATAGCACTAATTACACTTGGTGCCAAGCTGGCAAAGTGCGATTTGGTTCTTAAAGGAAACACACCCTTACATGTGTGTTAAATAATAAAAATCACTTCCCAACTGAAGGGAACGATAATCACTTCACTGGGAAAAAAACTCTGTTCAGTCTTTATTATAACATTAAGCAAATTAAACATCAGCATAATCCAGGTGATACTAGAAAAGGGTCATCAAAGAAATTAACTTTGTTGTTCATTAATTTACATGGATTAGCAGAGGGCAGAAAGACAGCCAGTGTGCTCTAGTTTTTTATGATATAATTTCAAACTGTACACCATTTGTGGCAGGAGGGTGACTTTGGGGTTAATCAGACTGATTTGTCCTTTTAATTGCTTTCTATTCAAAGAAAATTCATTAGATAATGTTCTCTTCAAAATTCATGAATCAATTTAACTGAAGAAACCACATTAGCAGCTTTGGGTTCATTAGCACAAGCGGTTGTGGTCCTGGCTGTCTGCTGGGGGGCTGCTAAGCAAACACACTCTGTTTACCCTCTTTTCTTCAGACAGGGTTTGGAAACCAAACTGTTAATCTCTATCATCGTTGTCACTGTGCTCAGCTTTAAAAAAGGAAAGAAAAATAAGGTGTCCTCTGGTGACTCAGAGGAAGAGATTCCAGGGGCCGCTATCTTGGAAAAGAAACAATAAAATCTGTGGGGACCACAAGACACAGAGCGGTTTCCTGCCCTCTTCGGAGAACACGGAGTTGGTGGTTTGGTTTTCTGTGCTTTGACCCAGGGAGGCGATACTGCCCAGATTCTCTGGGAGAACAGCCTGGAACTTTACTAAACTGTAGGAATAAAGAGAAGGAGGTGTGTGTAGATTCGGCGGGAGCCCAGCCACTTCCCAGAGACAATGGTGCAGCTCTAAGGGCCGCGTCCGAGCGCCAGCCTCCAGTGCTGCTCGGACAAATTACTGCCAAACTACGCAGCACCTTTCTTTCCGACTGTAAAAGTATCACATAATAAAACAATTATATGCCTGTAGATGAGCACAGAGTTTATCAAACACGTTCAGCTTCACTGTTGGTGTTCCATGGGAAACCGTTTCGTAGCTGGTCCATGCCAGGCAATATCTTAGGAAGCAGAGTGCAAAGAACACGGTATTATTTCAGCAGTCAAGTACATCATTTTACAAATGTATCTGAAAACTCAATCTCACCCTGCAGGGAGAAAATGCATTAATTAGTTTAAGCAGCTCTCAATGACAGTGCCTTTACTTGTGAGCTGTACGAAATCAGGCAGCTGAACGGCGCCTGTTTTCTTGGGAGGCAATGCTTTCTGCTGTTCAATATCATTCTAAAGTGTAGTACGATCTCTTCATAAAAATCACATGTTCATGTGGAAAATAAATTTCTTGGGGTTGAAGTGACTGCATCAGTGCTCAGCAGCTGGCCCCCAAATTTCACATGGCCCAAAGGGGCAACCCCTGAAGTCTGTCCCCCACTCTGTCCTAGTCCTCCTGGAGGGGACCCTGGGGCCCAGGGCTCGGTGATGCAGCTCCTGGATGCACATCCTGGATGTTCTTTTCCTTTACCGCTTTCCTTTCTTGTTTTCTTGCCAAACTCATCCTTCCTCCTGCCTGTTCTGGGTCACATGTAAGCTGGGCTGTTTACGTGGCCAGGGTTAAGGGATGCTGTGTGAAAATCTGACCCACTTCTTACGCACATGGGACATGGCTGTTTTCATTTTGCCCTGGGGGGCTACTTGGATACACTCACTGTAACTGTCTCATCAAAGGAAGACTGCCTATGGGAGTGGAGATCAGAGCTTTGAGCAGGGCTGACTCCTATTCTTGGACCAAATCCACCAAGCCCAGCTCTGACACGGAAGATGCCACAAGGGAGGACAGAAAGGACCAGCCTCGCTCTGCCACTGCTGAGCTGGAATGAATCACTTCCTTCTCCTGGGCCTCTGTCTCACCTCCATGATAAATGTCATTTCATGAGCTGCCTCGAAACTCATGTCTGCACCCCACCGCACAAAGTGAGGCTCAGGGCACACCGGCTGAAGGCAGGGCCAGCCTGGGAGCCAGATGTCTTAGAGATCAGGACTTAGGCCCAAGTCCCCAGAGCCTCTTCCCTTGAGAAGCAGAACATTGCACGTCTAAGTTCTTGGGGGAAGAGTCACCTTTCCCTCCACCACCTCTGCTTGGTGGTTGGTAGTGACCCTGTTGAGGGTTGTGATTTTCTGAGATGGGGCCATCCTTCAGCATCCCAGGCCTGGGGCTCTTTCTTGGCCAGGCTACAGCTAGTAGGGCATACTCAGGCCCAGAAGCACTGCAAGGCCAAGGCTGGGCTGTGTTGCAGCAGCGATTCTGTGGCCATGGGCTGCTTCCCCGCCTTGCATGTGAGCTCACTGCTGCAGCACCTGGAAGGGGGCCCCCCAGGAGCTGGTGTCCCCTGCACAGGTCACAGCTATTTGACCTCATGCTGCCTGGCCATCAAAAGTAGCCAGAACAAACCTTTTTAGAAAAGAACCTGAAATGTTAAGATTGAGGTAGGTTCCAGGTAAAATGGAGGGCACACTGTATTTGGTCCATTCTGCTGACCACCTTTACAAAACCTGGGAAGAAGGTCTAGAACAGTTATGCGAGGGCTGAGAGGAGTCAGCAGCATCAGGCTGACTGGGGAAGAAAGAATATGAATTCCTGCCCAAGTGATAAATGTGCTCACCACGTCCTCTGCTCACCCCCAGCCTGCACTTAGCACAGCCTGTGCTCTGCAGGGGACAGAGGGCACGTCTGTCCCACCTGGAGGGGTCAGGAACATCTGCTGCTGTGCTTTGAGTGTGTTCCCCAAAGTTCACTTAATTCCATCGTAACAGTGTTGACAGGTGATCCAGAGAAGGCTCTGCTCTGACGAATGGATTAATGCTGCTATTGCAGGAGTGGGTTAGTTATCAAGAGACTCTGGTCCCCCCCCCTTTTTCTATCTGTCCCTCATTCTCACTCACCAGATGATGCCTCCTGACATGGGATGACCCTCTCCAACACCAGCATTATGTACTTGGACTTCTCAGCCTCCAGGACCATGAGCCAAATAAACTTCTGTTCTTTCTACATCCCCTAGTTTGTGGTATTCTGCTACAGCAGCAGAGACATCTGTGCTCAGAGCTGAGTGAAGCACCCTGTTTTGGTGTTATCTCTGAACTCCTGTCCTTTAGCCCCTCCCTAAACAACCCTGTGGTGCTGTGAGGTTGGTAACGTGGCCACAGGAGCCTGAGCCTCTGAGGAAAAGATGGTCCTTTCCAGATGGGAGGCGGTGTGGGCCTCCCAAGGCGGGGTAAGACCCTTTGCTCCTTTGCTTTTTTTTTTTAATTTATTTTATTTTTTTTATTAAATCATAGCTGTGTACATTAATGCGATCATGGGGCACCATACACTAGTTTCATAGACCGTTTGACACATTTTCATCACACTGGTTAACATAGCCTTCCTGGCATTTTCTTAGTTATTGTGCTAAGACATTTACATTCCCCATTTACTAAGTTTCACATGTACCCTTGTAAGATGCACCACAGGTGTAATCCCACCAATCACCCTCCCTCCGCCCCCCTCCCCCCTTCCTTGCCTCCCTCTCTCCCTTTCCCCTATTCTTAGGTTATCATTGGGTTATAGCTTTCCTGTGAAAGCCATAAATTAGTTTCATAGTAGGGCTGAGTACATTGGATACTTTTTCTTCCATTCTTGAGATACTTTATTAAGAAGAATATGTTCCAGCTCCATCCATGTAAACATGAAAGAGGTAAAGTCTCCATCTTTCTTTAAGGCTGCATAATATTCCATGGTGTACATATACCACAATTTATTATTCCATTCGTGGATCGATGGGCACTTGGCCTTTTTCCATGATTTAGCAATTATGAATTGGGCTGCAATAGACCCTTTTCTTTTTCCTCTCTTTGCATTTCTGCTGCCTGGCTCCACACAACAAGGTTCAGCCATAGGACATGTGCAGCAGAACGGTGTAAATAGAGTCACAGCTTTTTGTCCAGGAGACTGAAAAGGGAGTGCTGAGAACTGAGAAACACCAGGGAGATTGTGGAGAAAGAGGAATTTGTGAGAACAAGCCTGGAAGTTGTTTATAAATTCCTGGATTCCCCTGTCCAGGTGAGCTGTCCACTTACCCATCTGAACATATGTGGATCTCAGCCTAAACCAAAGACTTTTAAGAGTTAGGTACGGCCAGGTCTCAAAGTGGCTGTTGAGTGATGAATAGAAGGACAGATCTGAAAAGGATGGCAGAGGATTTGAAAATGGAATGAACATTAAAATCACAGCACACAGAATATAGGTCAGAACTTAATGGACTAAATACAACCAGGTTGACTGTTTCCTCCTAAAACAAAAATGTCAACATTAACCAAAGGATTTATTTATATAAGATCCAGAATCTCATAGTATTTAAAATACTCAGGATACAACTCAAAATTACTAAGCATGCAAATAATCAGGAAAATCTCAACTTATCTGTGAAAAGATGAACAACACAAGCCAAGCCTGAGATGACAGAGAAGTTAAAATCATCAGACAAAAACTTCAAGGAATCTGTTATAAAAATGATGCAAGGAAAAATACTCCCGAAACAAATGAAAAGACACAAAACCTCCATGAAGAAACAGAATCCTATTAAGAATAATCAAATGGAAAATTTAGTACTGAAAAAAATACAGTAACAACCCCTCCGAACCCCAAAACCTGTACTGCATAAGATCAGTAGGAGAATGAAGATGCTGAGAAAAACATCAATGAAACAGAAAAACTGTCTAGTCATGCGAGGCAAAGTCAAAAGTTCCATTTATGTCACTGGAGTTTCAGAAGGAGAGAAAAAAGTGAGTGTAGAAAAAAGGTAAAGAAATAATCGCTAATATGCCTGACATTTGCCAAAAGATATAGAATCACAGCATCAAGAAAACGAGCAAACTGCAAACAGGGCACTCGCAGACATATCATGATCAAATTGCTGAAAGGTAAGGATAAAACGTCTTGAAATTTTCAGATAATAAAAGGAAAATTAAAACAATTAATTTCCAGTAGATGTCATTTTAGGAATGCAGGCAGAGTAAACACACAGGTGAATTCTTGTGTTTGATAGCTGAAAGCAAGAATCATAACATTGTCAGATGACATTTTCAATGTATTTAGATGTAACACATTAGATACTAAAGTGTTATAGGAGAATTAAAAACATCTATATAGTCATAAGTATCCACATCATACTTAAAATGGTAAAATATTGATTCCCGTTAGTCTGTGCAAGTATGGTAACTCCTAGAATAATAATTAGAAAAATTATAGAGATTTAGTGAAAAATAAAACTAATAAATTAAAACAAAATACTGATGAAAGTTAAAATATCCCTAAAGAAGAAAGGAAAGAGAAAAAACAGAAACAAAAACCCGAGGGAACAAACAGAAAACAAGCAATAAAATGTTTGACTTAAATTCAAATAGTAATAATTACATTAAATGTAAATGCTCTAAACACATCAATGAAAAGAGATTATACAATGAAAACACTAACATTCAAATTAACATAATACAAAGTAGATTGAAGTGCAAAGATAATTTCCAGGGATACAAAAGGATATTCCATAGTAAAAGGGCCAATTCACAAAAACAACATATCAATTCTCAATGATATGTGCCCAACAACAGAGTTTTCAAATCCATGAAGCAAAACCATCAAAATTAAAAATGGAATTGGACTAATTCACAATTATATCTGGGGACTTGAACACTTCACTTTCAGTAGTGAACAGACCTGGGTGACAGAAAACTACAAAGGATTTAGGACCGAAAAATACCCTCGACTGCCTGAATCTAGTGACATTTATCCAACACTCCACCCAGTAACAGGAGGACACACATTCTTGTCAAGGGCATACAGAACAATGGCCAAGATATACCCCACCACATTCTATATTCTGGGTTATGACCTTTTAACATATTCTCTGATCATAATATTATTAGACTAGAAATCAATCAGGAAGTTAATAGGGAAACCTCTCAAACATTTGGAGAGTAAATAAACCACTTCTAAATAATCTGTGGGTCAAAGAGGAAGTCTGAAGGGAAAGTAAAAGAATATACTGAACAGGATTAAACTGCAAAAGAAGCGTATTAACATATGGAACACAGCTAACGCAATATTTAGACAAAAATTTATAGAATTAAGTGCTCACATTCAAAAAGTCTCAATAATCTAAACTTCCAACTTCAGAAGCCGGAAAAAGAAGAGCAACGTGAGCCCAAAACAATAAGAAGAAAATAATAAAGGGTAAAAATCAATAACATTAAAAACGAAGAGTAAAATTCATAAAACTAAAAATTAATTCTATGTAATGATCAGTAAAATAGGTAAATCTCTGGCAAGATTGATAATAAAAGAAAGAGAAGGGGGTGGCACCTGAGGCTCAATGGATGGGGCACTGGCCCCATACACCAGAGGTGGTGGGTTCAAACCCAGCTCCGGGCCAAAAACTGCAAAAAAAAAAAAAAAAAAAAAAAGAGAAGAAACAAATTGTCAGTATCAGGAATGAAAAAGGAGATATCACTACAGATCCTATAGATATTAAAAATATAACACATTTCTATGAATAACTCTATACAGAAAAATTCAACAACTTAGATGAAACAGACAAATTTATCAAAAACTAAAAACTACCAAAACTTACTCAAGATGAAATAGCTCATCTAAATATTTCTATAACTATTTAAAAAGTTTAATTCATAGTTTAGCGTCTTTGATGGGGCGGGGGGGAGTCTCTGGGGCCAGATGGTTTTACCAGTGAATTCTATCAAATGTTTAAAGAAAAAAGTAGTATCAATTCAACATAATCATTAACAGAAAATAGAAGAGGAAGAAACATTTTCCAGAGTATTTTTATGGAGACCAGTATTACTCTAATATCAAACCAGAAAAGTAAAAATCATTCCTGAATACAGATATAAAAATGGTCAACAAAATATTAGCATATATAATCCAGCAATATGTAAAAAGAACAAGAAACCAAAATCTGTAGAGTTTGTCCCAGGGAAGCAAGGCTAATTCATATTTGAAAATCAATGTACATATGATGCTATAGTTATGAAGACAGGGTTGTAACGGTAAAGGAATGGGCATGTGGATTAATGAAACGGACCCACACAAATACGCAGTTTTCCCTCGATATCTCTGGGGGACAGGTTTTAGGACACTTTGTAGTTACCCAAATCCACAAATAAGGCTAAAGTACCTTATATAAAATGGTATAATACTTATATATAACCTACACACATCCTCCCACATGCTTTAAATCATTTCTAGATTATTTATGATACCTAATACAATGTAAATGTTATATAAATAATTACATATATTATATAAAAATATACGGTACTGTTTATGAAATAATGACAAGGAAAAAAGTCTGTGCATGTTTAGTTCAGGTGTACTCATTTTTTTTTTTTTTTTTTAATGCTTTCAACCTGCAGTTGGTTGAATCCACGGACATGGAACACACAGACACAAAAGTCCAACTGTAGACTTTGACAAAGGTCTCTAAGAGCAAAGCAACTCAATGAAGAACAAACAGCATTTTCAACAAATGGCGCAGGACAAGTGGACAACCATGGACAAAAAAAACCTAGATACAAAAACGCCTTTCAAGTGGATCACAGTAGACCTAAACCCAAAAGGCAAAACCGCAAACTCTCAGGAGATGACACAGGAGAAAATCTAAATGATCCTAGGGTCACTAGCATCCAAAATTTTGCAAAAAAGGTTTTAGATACAATATAATTTGTGAAAGAAAATGAATAAGCTGGACTTTATTAAACTTAAAAACTTTTGCACTGCAAAAGATGCTAAAACTCTGAAATAAGCATCACACATTGAGAGAAATTATTTGCAAAACATGTATCTGATATAGAACTTATACTGCCAATAAGCAAAGACTGTTAACATGTAACATTAGAAAAAACCAAACTCAGTCAAAAAATGGGCAAATCTGAAAAGATACTTCACCAAAGAATATATAAAAGATGAGTAATAAATAAACAAAGAATGATATTAAACATAAGGTGTCTTTAGGGAACTGCATGTTAAAATGACATATGAGTACACACCTATTAGAAAGGCTAAAGTCCCCAAACTGACAGCACCAAAAACAAGTGGCAAGGGGAGCCACAGGGGTGCTCGCTCACTGCCGGCGGGCACGCACAGTGGTGCAGCAGCTGTCAGCGACCGTTTTGAGACCAGTTACAAAGCTAGAGTCTTACCGTCAGACTGAGCATTTGTACACCTAGGTATCCACCCAACCAATTTGAAAACTCACATTCTTACAGAAACTTGTCTGGCAATGTTTAAGCAGCCTTTTCACATTGCCAACACTATACATAATCAAGGTATAATGTAATAGGTGAATGGATGAACTACAGAATGAAGTATTATTCAGTGAAAAAAAAAAAAAGTGAGCAATCAAGCCATACAAGACATGGAGAAAACTTAAATGTGCATTTCTAAGTGAAAACCAGTCTGAAAAGGCTACACACTGTATGATCCCAGCTAATGACATTCTGGAAAAGACAAAACTACACAGACAGAACACAGGGCAGTAGTTTCAGAGGCACAGGTCGGGGGAGAGGAAGGGAGCAGTGAACCGGGGCGCACAGGGTAGTGAAACTATTCTGCAGTTACTATAATGGTAGAAACATGGGACCACGGGTTTGTCAAAAGCCACGGGCCCTTACAGCACAAAGCAGAACCCAACCAATGCATGCAGAGTAACAAAAACAACAAAAGATTTAGAAGTGAGGGGTCCTGGGAAGGCACATAGACTGTGACGAGACAATCTCGCTGTATTACAGAGGTATGAACCACCCTCACTGAGGGAGGGGCAGGAGGACTTCTCTAAAGGCAACTTCGGCAACCAGCGGACACTAACATCAAAGGCAAAAGGAACTGAAATACTGAACTTCAGTTGATAACGTTGTTTCCTATTAGCATATGTTGAAAATTTGATGCTGTTATACATACTGGGCTGGAACAATTGAGTAAATGGATGGAGGAACGTGGGAGCTAGGATCTCCCTGTGAGGACTAATTTACAGATAAGCAAGGGGAGACAGCTAGAATAATCCACATGCTAATGGATTAGAGTTGTAGACATCAGTATGAACTAATGCGTAGCTAAATACATGTACAGGTACACGTACAGATAACTGCACATAGAAATATTTATATTACCTGTCTATGCAGGGTTTAGGGCACACAAATCTGTTTCTATCATCTGTCCACTGAGAAAACTGAGAGCAACAGTATCCCCCATGGCAATGAGCACGCTTAGTGGCTAGGTCTTCATTTCTGATACTATTTCATTATAAAAGGAACAAGGATTAAAGAAATGACCTTTTCTTCTAGGACCAGGGGAGGAAACATACAAGATGAGGCTGGGAACAGTGTCAGGACAGGAGGATATGCTGAAAACTGAACTGAAACCACAAAAACAAATCCCAAACAAGCCACAGTGATGGAAGTCGAAGGGACACAGGGGCACAGTGAAAGAGTCTGCCATGGCCAAAGCCGGAACAAATTGACCAACAAATGGAAGTATTGGATTATAATTCAATAGGTAAAATAAATATTCACGAGCCCAGACTGTATAATGACAAAATGAACAGACAAAGGAGAAGAGGTAAACCTCCCACGCACAAAAGTCCCAGTGACTTACGTAGACATTCTCTCCTCAAGAAGGAGCAGCACAACCCCCATGTCTTAAGCATGTCAATCATAGCGACTTCCTTTGAAAGACAACAGTATTACCAGAATGTTTATTGCAGCCCAATTCATAACTGCTGAGCCATGGAAGAAGCCCAAGTGCCCATCGACCCATGAATGGATTAACAACTTGTGGTACATGTACACCATGGAATATTATGCAGCTTTAAAGAAAGATGGAGACTTTACCTCTTTCATGTTTACATGGATGGAGCTGGAAGATATTCTTCTTAGCAAAGTATCTCAAGAATGGAAGAAAAAGTATCCAATGTACTCAGCCCTACTATGAAGCTAATTTATAGCTTTCATATAAAGGCTATACTCCAACTATAGCACAAGAATATGGGGAAAGGGCCAAGGAAGGGGAGGGGAGAGGGGAGGTTAGGGTGGAGGGAGGGTAACAGGTGGGGCCACACCTGTGGTGCATCTTAGAATGGGTACAGGCGAAACTTACTAAATGCAGAATACAAATGTCTACATACAGTAACTAAGAAAATGCCATGAAGGCTACGTTGAACAGTTTGATGAGAATATTTCAGATTGTATATGAAACCAGCACATTGTACCCCTTGATTGCACTAATGTACACAGCTACGATTTAATAATAATAAAAAAAAGAAAGAAAGAAAGACAACAGTATCAAAGGTGGGGGGAGGAAGAGCAATTCTTTGGTGAGAAGCTTGACAGACAAGAGTACTTCAGGCAGGTGATGAAGATTAACCCCAGCGGTGACAAATCACACTCACAGCGTGAACCTTTGATGACAATGGAACTTTACCTATGAGGCTGAAGACCCACACCTCCAGTCTAATCATGAGACAAACATCAAATTCCGTAAGAGGGACATTCTAGGAAATGTTAACCAATACTCCTCAACAACGAGGAAAATGTGAGAACTTGTCATGGCCAAGAGCAGCTGAAAAAGACAAGATGAATAAATGTCATGTAACATGCTCAGTGGGAGCTCAGAATGGTAAAAGGACCTTACGTAAATACTAAAAAACATGAATAAACTACGGACTTTAATAATAAGGTATTATTAATTGTGGTAAATGTACCTTACTAATGAACGATGTCAATTATAAATGTCATAATAAATATAAATGGCATAGTTATAGACGGGAAAATGGATGTGGCATATCTGTATTAATTTTATTAATCTAAAATTGTTCTAAAAATAAGGTCTATTAAAGTAATATTATTTACCATATCAATATCCTAGTGAAGAAAAATATATCATGGCAGAAAAAATATTTACTATAATTCAACATCCATTCATAATAAAAGTTTTCAGCAACCTGATAAATGTATATACATTTACAGCCAGTATCACACTTAATTGTGAAAGACATGTTTTTCTCTAAGAATGAAAACAAAGCAGGGATGTCTGCTCTCACCATTCCTATTCATCATCTCAGTGAAATATCTAGACAATGCAAAAAAGCAAGTAATAGAAGTGTCCCTCTTTGCAGACAATGTGATTATCTATGGCAAAATACACAGGAATCTACAAAAAAATAACCAAAAGTCTTACAATATGTGAGTTTAGCAAAATCACTAGATACAAGGTCATTACACAAAAATTGCATTTCTATGAACAACGGATAGTGGCATTAACCAAAAGGTAATACTTAGATGTAAATCTAACGAATTATACAGGATCCGTTGGCTGAAAATTATAAAATACTGATAGAGAAATTAAAGAAAATAGGTAGCCTCTGAGTTACTAACATCCGACTTATGTATAACTTGTATTTACAAATGAAGGCTATTACAGTAAGTCCCTGAGTTAAAAGCATCTGAATGATGTTGGGCTCACACTTACGAATGGAGGCTATGACAGGTAAAAGGCATCTGTACCTGTTCTAACTTACATAAAATCCAAACTTAAGAACAAACCTACAGAACCTATCTCATTTGTAACGGGGAACAGACTGTACCTCAATTACTGAAGACACATCCCATGTTCATGGAAGTCTCAATATTACAAAGATTGTTCACAAATTGATCCATAGTTATTATTTTAATCAAAATCCCTAGAGAGTTTATTGTAGATATAGACAAGTTGAATTCTAAAATTTATATGGAAGGGCAAAGGACCTAGAAAAGTCGAACGATTTTACAAGGGACAGAAAAAGTTGGAGAAATCACACTGAGAGGTTTCAAGATCATTACTGTGTCACAATAATAATCATGTCCTTATAAAGTGATAGCTACCCAGAATGATAGAACAGAAGAGTTTTCCAAAATAGATGCACTGAAGTATGGGTGAATACTTTATGGCAAAGACACAAAGGCATTAAACTTTATTTCATAGTAAATTACTTTTAAAAAGTGAGCTGGAAAACTGGATATTGATGTGCAAATAGTTGAACCTTGAGGTAGACCTCACGTTTTATTTAAAAAAAAAAAACCTAAAAATACATCAGAGATGCAAAACATTAAACTAAAAATATAAGAAGAAAATATGATAAAATCTTTATAATCTGGGGTTAGGAAAATAGTTCTTAGTGGGTTCCTCAAAGCATGAGTCATCAAAAGACAAATTGGATCTCAATAAAAAGCAAAAAAAAAAAAAAAAAAAACCAACCCAAAAACCTGCAGGAAAAAATTAATCTGTGAAAGTTAATGTCAAAGAGAATAAAATACCAGCTACATACTAGAAGAAAAATATTTGGAAATAATGTTCTCTAGCAAAACAGTCATATCAGACTATCTAGAAAATTTTCCAAACTCTAACACAATAAACCACTTCATTAAAGACAAAAGCTAGATACTTGAATCAACAGGTACCCAAAATGTACATATGGATGGTCAATAAAGCACATGAAAAGATATTTGATAGAGTAGCCTTCGGGGAAAGGCAAATTTAAACCATAATAAGATACCATTACGTATCTACTAGAACGGCTGAAATAAGAAACAGATAAATGAAAATGTCCCCATGTACTGTAGAGTACTACTCAGCAATCAAAAGGAATAAACTGTAAACACCTGTGACAACTCACATCGATCTCAAGGGCATTATGTTGAGTGAGAGAAGTCAGGCCAAAGAGGTTAAATACTGTCCAGTTCCATTTATATGACACATTCAAAAACGAAAAAACCCACAGTGATAGAGAACACATCAGTGGTTCCCAAGAGAGGATGGGTTGGGAGAACGTGGTAATTACAGAGGGCAGCAAGAGTTCTGGGGCGCTGGGCCCCTGTGTGCCCGGAATACAGTAGCAGTGACAGCAATCTACACAGGTTAGAATTCATGGATGGGACTGTACACCGTAAAAGTCAATTTTACTACATGTTAATTTAAAAGAATAAATTAACAAAAAGATGTGGGGAAACACATTTTCTAGTTGCCTTTTCTTTAATCATTGGGAGTCTTCTCCCCAAAGTTCAAGACACCAGGGACCAGAACTTCCTATTTGTAAGGGAATCTAGGTCATATTTCCTGCAAAATCTTTCCCTTCTGCAAGCCCCCTGCCCATGCTGTCACATAACACTGCACCACGGTGGGCTTGTCCAAAAGTCTGAGCCCATGGAGGGTGAGGTATCAGCCTCGTGGGTTTCTATGCCAACACTTAGCACTGTGGGCGACCCAGGGCGGGTGTCCAGGAAGCACCTACTGGGTGAGCGTGGGCAGATGTAAACACAGAGCCTGGGGACAATGGGCAGCACCGTCTTCTGGAAACTCAGCCAGGCCCTAGACTGACCCCCTGACATGTCTTTCAACCTGGCCAAGAGGGACATGCTCAACTTGTGCCCAGAGCTGGGAAGATGGCCCCTCGGGACTCCTGCCTGTGGCTCTGGTGACAGTCATGGCCCTGTGGCTATTTTGAAGATAGCACTCATTTGGAAACTTTGTCTAAAGAGCAGTTATCACCATAAGCGCTGACATCTCCTGAGTTCTGACTACACACCAGGCACTGGACAACCTGCCTCCTCCTGTTCACGTCTCGAGAACTCCTGGGACCCTGGCATGACCATTGTCCCTGTGCAGGCGGACGTCGCTCAGGCCACCTACAGGAGACTCTCGGCAGCACCTCACACTTGCTGCCACCCCTCAGTGCTCACCACAGGACAGTCACAGCTGAGCTGTTCCCCAGATGACTGCACTGTGTCCCGAGATCCCTCCTCATAAAATGGGGGGCCAGGCAATGGCACCTGCCATCAGAGGGTTAAACGAGCTTATCTGTGTGAAAGTTTCCTCCCAGCTGGTAAGGACACTGCAGATTTTCAGGACTGAGTTGTCATTCCTTGACCGTCAGGGCTATCCAGGCAGCTCCATGTGGCTGATAAAGAGGCCTGTTCTCAGTGGCTGCCACTCACCAGGTGTGGGCTGAGCCTGAGAGGTGGCTCTGGGGAATCTGCCTGGAGCACCAGACACATGTTAGCCTGGGAGACCCTGTCAGGACCCTGACTCCACACATATGCTCCCTCTAAACCAGGGGTCCTCAAACTATGGCCCGCGGGCCATATGAGGTGGTGTCATTATATTTGTTCCCATTTTGTTTTTTTTTACTTCAAAATAAGATATGTGCAGTGAGCATAGGAATTTGTTCATAGTTTTTTTTTTTTTTTAACCTATAGTCCGGCCCTCCAATGGTCTGAGGGACAGTGAACTGGCCCCCTGTTTAAAAAGTTTGAGGACCCCTGCTAAACACTGACTCCTGGCTCTACTGATGAGAAAATATGGTGTTTAAAAAAGTTAAAACCTCCCTTTACTGATTGGATTAGAATAGGTCAGAAGAAGGGAAGTTCCTGTGCCCCAATGGCCACATGGATGTTCCATTTCCAAACTGCCTGCCTTGGAGATGATGTAGGGCCCTGATCTAGCTGACGCCCAGCTCTGCAGGGAGCTGGGTGGCAGGGGGCTGCCGGCAGGGTGCACGGCATGGACACTGTGAAGCACATTTGTGCAGACCTGCAGCTGCACACCACAAAGGCTCAATTCTGTTGTAGTAAAAAATAAAATCAAGAACCCACACGAATACATAAGGGATACCAAAAATACACAGGTATAAAAGACTTTTTAAAGTTTTCAGAATAGTGGTCCATAAAGTGTGGTCTGGGGACTCTTCTGGGGTCCCTGTGACTTTTTTAGGGGTTTTGTGAAGTCAAAACTATTTTTACAGTAACACTTAGATGGTATTTGCCATTTTGATTCTCATCCTATCACGAGAGTACAGAAGAGGTTTCAGGGGGCTGCGTGATGTGACCCGATGACAGATTAAATGCAGGAGCTGAGCTGAGGACCCAGCTGTCTCCCATGAAGACAGGGATTGAGGCATTCCATCCTGCACAAACACACAAGGCCATTGTCAAGCGTCTCTGTCTCAGAAAACAGTTTTTTTTTTTTCATAAATATGTTACTATGTAACCTGCAGTGGATTTCTTATTGTTATTTTAAGATCAGTCAATATACTTAAAAAATTCTCAGGCTTAATTTCTAATGTGGTAAATGTACCTGATAGAGCCCTCATCACCAAAAGCTCTTTGGTGGGGGAGGGTCTCAATAATTTTGCGGCAGCAGGGCCTGCATGACTGATGGCTGAGGGTTAAACCAGCCCTTCCGAGCCCAGCTGGCCAGGCAGGGCTCTTGACTCATGAACAGAAACACTCTGGCTGGTCCTGGGTACACCAGACTATGATCTCAGAGCTTATCTCAAGGACAGAGGACACTACTGGTCCCCAGAAAGGAACCTTCTGCCTCGCCGAGGTGCGGGGCATCAGGCAAGAGCCTCACGGAGGCGGCTCATCAGGCGAGGAGAGGCGAGGGGCCACGTCCTGGCAGCACCACCGGGTGTATAGGTATTCAGTTTCCCAATACTTAGAGCCTCCAAACTTATTTAACAAAAGAATTATGCCTAAGACTTTAAGCACAAACTTAAGGATGCCTACAGAGAAATGATTAAACTGTGAATGTCCTGGTATGAATGTGAATAATTATACATTAACACCCTTCGCCATTCAAATAATTGTCATTCCGCTCAAGGCCGAGTAACTGACTTCTGAATAGGTGCTAATGTTTCTGAACAGCAGAAGACATAACAGAGAAACACTGAAAAAACCTGTGTCCGGGAGGCGAGCAAGCAAGCAAGCGAGCCTGGGTCCAGCAACGCCAGTCCTCTAGGCGTTAGGTGTTACTGGGGTGAATTACGAAAGGAAAGGAGACCAACGCGAGCCTGAGGTCTCGAGCTCCATGCGCATCTTCACCCCACACAAACCCCATCTGGACCATGTCCTGCTTTGGAGCACCTGCTCCCCGCTCTTACTTAGAAACACCGTGCACTTTGCAGGCCCGCAATGCTGATCCCAGGAAGAAGTAAGCAGACGCCCCACGCAGTCCTGGAGGCGCGAGACACTCTCGTCACCAAAACAACACAGTGGTAGAAAACCTCAAGCAAAACGTTTTCTGACACAGGTGTCTCTTTTCCCTGCCCAGAGACAGCAACAGCAAGGTCGGCACCAAACAGCGTCTTCCCATTGCTGGCTTCCGTGTGTGACTGAAAAAGGACTAGTTGTGAGTGAATTTTACACATGTCAGTCCGTGCTAAGGATATTAATCATTAAAAACGCCCTTGCTGGCGGGCGCCTGTAGTCCTAGCTACTTGGGAGGCTGAGGCAGGAGAATCGCTTAAGCCCAGGAGGTGGAGGTTGCTGTGAGCTGTGTGAGGCCACGGCACTCTACCGAGGGGCATAAGGTGAGACTCTGTCTCTACAAAAAAAAACAAAAAACAAAAAACAAAAAACAAAAAAAACACCCTTTGCACACACACTGCCCCTTAGTGCAGTTCAAGAACTCCCTCAGAGCTCATTCGTTCTCAACAACGGTTCTCAACCTGTGGGTTGCGACCTCTCCGTAACAATGAAAATATATCCTGCCTATCGGATATTTACATTATGATTCATAACAGTTATGAAGTAGCAACGAAAATCATTTCATGGTTGGGGGTCACCACCACATGAGGAACTGTATTAAAGGGTTGTGGTACTAGGAAGGTTGAGAACCACTGCCTTAGAAACATCTAGAAGCCTCCCACTGGCCTTCTGGAGTGTCCAGGAGGGAGGAGACACCACACTGGCTTTGTCAGCAGACATTTCAAGGTGCTCGGGCAACACTAAAAATAAGCTGGTTCCTACACTGGGTGGCGCCCGCCCCTGGGCCCAGCAGACAGCTCGCAGCCACCTGACTCAAGTCCTGGGAGTGCTGACAACTCTAAGGGGTGGGTGGGTCTGACAGATCCCCACCCAGGCGGTGTCTTGAGCTTGTCTGAAACAGCCTTAAGGTCTGTTAAATAATTTTTCATTGATAACCATGCTGCCACTGCCATTAGCTAACTTTTGAAGAGCAACCCAACAGAAAGGGGCTGAGCCCTTAATTTCTTAATGAATTATTCTTTACCACAGGACACGGATTATGCCAGGGAGAAGGCAGATCATTACTGACAGAGCTGTCAGAAGGACAGGCAAAAGGAAACTGGCAAGCTTTAATTTCTCTGCAGAGAAATGAGGGGCTCTTTGGGGATTAATCTCAGTATCAACATTGAGCCTTTGCCGCAGGGCAGCTGAGGAATTCAAAAGAAGTTGTGACTGAATTTTGAGTGATGGAATCTAGCTCAAATTGTGCAGCTGACTTTGGTTTCTCACCTATTCAAATGAGGATGAGGCTGTGCAGGCGAGTGAGGGCAGCTTGGCAGGACATGGGGGTGGGCACCACACCAGGCCACATGCTGAGAAAGTCTCCCTGACAGAGGAGGGGCCAGGCCAGAAGGATGCTGTGACCTCTGCCCCGCCAGGCAGGCTCCAGTCCTTCCAACCCCTCACCAGGGCAAGGGCCGGGGGCAGTCCCATCAGGTGACGCCTCTCTGGTCCCATTAGCTTTTTATACATCATTTGAGTCCCAGGAAAGGTCAGTCCTCACCTCACCACAAAGGCTGAGCTCACACTTCCTCTTCTCCTTTGGGTTCAGGAGCTCATACTTATTTTCTGGCTGATGGCTGCGTTCTCCAGCTCCAGGTGTCACCAGAGGTGTGGTCGTTGTCACCAGCCCACTGCTGCTGCTGGAAGAGTGGGCACAGACTGGCCCCCCAAACCCCCAACCCAGCGGCAGTGGAGGATCAGTGGCATGTCACCCAACAGGGCCATCTTCCTCCAACTGGGGACTTCCAGCATCACCAGAGGAAGAACTGTCTGGGTAAATGCTGATGCTTCAAATTCAGGCTCGCGCAGTGAGAGAGGAAAAGACCCTATGTGGGGTGTTCAGAGTTATCAATGAGTCTATTAATTTGTTTCTCAGTCAATATTCACAAGCAGCTACCTCCTTCCAGCCTCTGCGGCAGGGGCCTCAGGTCGACGTTGATGGTGCTGGGGTAGAGTGGGAGCAGGTGCTTATCAGGCCATTGCCAGTGAACTTGCTAAGACTGGGATGGCCACATGCAGGGTGTGAGGGCCCCATGACAGGGAAGGCTTCTGAGGAGGTGATGCTGGTGCTGAGACCTGCAGGTGGGCGGTGGCGGGAGGAGACGCTGCCTGCTGTGGCAGTGTGGCTTGGCCAGGAGGGAAGGCAGCTGAGGCCCCGGGAGCAGCACCTGCTGACCTCGGCCTTCTCAGGGAACTCTGCTCATGTGCACGTCACCTTTGCATCCCCTACAGTGTTGGTGTTGATGGGAAGAACAGCAGGAGAGTCTTCACGGACTCTGTATTCTATACCAGGAGGAGGAATAAGGATCAGGTACAGAAGGAAGTTAGACACAGAAGAAAATGCTGGGCAATGCTTCCTAAGTTGTATATGTCGCTATGGACAAGTAACAAGTAACCCTAAAAGTTAGTGGCCCCGAACAAGACTCTCACTTGGTCTCCCTGTGGTTGGCGTCATCTGAAGGCCTGACTGGGGCTGCAGGATCTGTTTCTAGTGGGGCTGGCTTTTGTGGCTGGGAAGTCAGGGCCTGGCCAAGGGCTGCTGAGTGTCCTCTGACAGGACAGCTGGCTTCCTGGGGAGTAAGAGATCCTGGAGGGCACCGTGAGGCCTTTTATGACATGGCCTTGGAAGTGACACACCACCACGTCCAGCACGTCCCACAGTCCTCCTACCCGATGCAACCTGAGCAGGAAAGAGCGTGAACCCCAGCAGGGAGGCTCTGGGGGTCGGCCTCGGGGACTGAGTGAACCCTAGCAGGGGCGCTCTGGGGGTTGGCCTCGGGGACTGGGTGGACACCTGCAGGGAGGCTCTGGGGGTCGGCCTCGGGGACTGGGTGTCAGGTGTCTTTTTCCTAGCTCTCTGCAGGGCTCATTTTCTCTTACTGTGTTCTGGCTTCACCTAAGCACCGACACCTCGGAGGCCTCCCCTGCCCTTCTCTGTTTCATGATAGGGCTGGGTTAGGGGTATATCCTTGTTGTCTCCAGAGCCACCCAGCCCCACCTCCTGCTTTCTTCCCTGGACGTACCTTGGAGCAGGAAGGGGAGGGTGCCCAACACACATCCCCTGGAACAGGCAAACACAAATGGTGTGCCGGGAGCCGGCCAACATCAACACCCTCCCTGCGACCTGCGTCCCAGGAGCACAGCTGACACAGAGGCTCAGATTCTCACAAAGAGCCACAACAAAGTTGCATCTTTACACTTGGGATAGAGAGACCAGTTTTCGTTATCTTTTCCCAAAATTTGATTTCCAGGAATAAAAGTCCCTAATATTTCTGTCCTCTAACACATGATGAAAAACGTCAAAGAGTTGAAAGATTTTACAGTGGAGGCCCACATTCCTACCCCAGCTCACATACTCAGCATTTCACATGCACTGTTTTATTGGGTATCTGGCCAACTCCCCACCCCTCCATCTCCATACTGCTCTGTACTGCTTCAAAGGGAGCTCTGACAGCAGCATACACCTGCTCCCCCAAGCACTGCACCTATGCAGTTAATTAAGAGCTCAATGTCCATTTGTAGTTTTTTTTTTGTTTGCAGCAGGATTTACATACAATGAAGTGTGAACTCTTCAGCCCACCCTGTGATGAGCTTTGACAAACACACCTGTATGACCCAAACTGTCAGGAAACAGAATCTGGCTGTCCTGCCACAAAATTCCCGCATACCCCTTTCCCAGTCAGTTAGCACTCACACAAACCAGAGGCAGCTGTTCTAATTTTTTTTTTCCCCGTCACAGATCGTATTCACCAACCACAGAGCTTCAATAAACAAAATGAGGGGTTTGTGCTTGGTGTGTGCGGCCCCTTTGGCTCAGTGCTATGTTACTGAGACTCGCATGTGGTTACCTGCACACGGGGTTTGTTCCGTGTTATTGTCAAGCGTACATGTGGGGGTGCAGCTCCCCCTGGCTATGCCTTGGCTCCCTCATCTGTTCTGTGAATGGACATCTGAGAAGTTCCCCTGAACCGAGAACTACTACAAATAAAACTAGAACACACAGTCTTGCATATATTTGTAGACACAGGATATAATTTCTCCTGGGTAAATGCCTAGGAGTGGAATTGTTGGGTAACAGGGCACAGGATCACTTATTTTTGTAAGACAGGGCCAGACCTTTTGCAGAAGGGGTCTGAACACTTTACACCTAATGCCACGGCTGAACAGTCAGGCTGCCCATGGCTTCCTAGCCCCTTGGGCCACTGGCCTTTTTCCTCTCGACACCTGGGGCACGTGGAGGTCTTCCTTCAGCGCTTTTATCTGCATTTCTCTGACGACTGATGTTGCCAGGCACTTTTTCTTATACTTACGTGAGAATGTTAAGTCTTTGCCCTTTGGTGGATTTTTATTATGGAGTTAGAGGTGTCTTCATATACCCCTCTTGTAAGTCCTTTGTCAGACACGTTTTGCAGAAATCTCTTTGTGGCTGCCCATTCACTTTCTTACAGAATGTCTTTTAACCTCTAATTTATTGATAATTTCTTTCATGGCTTTATCTGTTACAAGAAATCATGAAAATACTTTCCACGTTTTCCCCTGAAAGATTTAGAGTTTCACCTTTACGGTGAGGCATGTGATACAGTTCATACATTTCAAATTCATTTTTTTGTATGCTGTGAGGTAGGGGTAAAGGTAAAAGTTTTTTGCAAATATCTGGTTGTTCAAGCAACATTTGTTAACAAGACGTTACTTGCCTTATATCTACTGGGCATCTTTCTCAAAGATAATGACTGTGAAGTGTGAGTCTCATTGCACTGTCTTATCAGAGACTTGTAAGAAGTCTTGAAATCAGCTGATGTAGGTCCTACAATTCATTCTTCTTTTTTCAAGACTGCTTTAAATATTCTAGGCCCTTTGCATTTTGATATAATTTTAGAATCATCAGGAAATTTGAAAGCATGATTGAACTGACCACAGAGAACTATCGGTGGAGAACTGATCTCTTTGCATTGTTGGCACGTCCAGTGGCCAAGTTATGTCCATTTGTTTAGGTCTTTTTAATTCCCCTCAGCCAGGTATTATGTTGCTCAGTGGAGAGGTCTTGCATATGTTTTATTAACTTTACTATTATTTTCTATTTTTGACACTTATACATGTAATTGCTTTTTAATTTACTTCTTAATTTTATTATATAAAAATAGCATTTACATATATATATTTGAGACAGAGTCTCAACATGTCGCTCTGGGTAGAGTGCTGTGGCGTCACAGCTCACAGCGACCTCAAACTTTTGGGCTTAAGCGATTCTCTTGCCTTAGCCTCCAAAGTAGCTGGGACTACAGGTGCCCGCCACAACGCCTGGCTTTTTTTTGTTGCAGTTGCCATTGTTGTTTTAGCTGGCCTGGGCCAGGTTCGAACCTGCCAGCCTTGGTGTACGTGGCTGGTGCCCTACCCACTGAGCTATGGGCGCCGCCCCCAAATACAACTTTTATATTGTTAAGGTTGTATCTGAAAACAGCTTAAATCCACTTACTAGCTTTAAAGGTGACTTTAAGATATTCTATATAAATAATGAATCTAAAAATAGACAGTTGTATTGATATACCCTTCTGATACATACTCCTTTTTTCCTTCCATTTTTGCAAAGTACACTTTCATCCTCTTAAATTATCTGTCTTATAGAAAATATATAGTAGAGTTTGGCTTTTAAGTAGCATTCCATGCCTTTTTTAAGTTTTTTTTTTTTTGGCCGGGGCTGGGTTTGAACCCGCCACCTCCAGCATATGGGGCTGGCGCCCTACTCCTTGAGCCATAGGCACCGCCCATTCCATGCCTTTTTTAATGTGAATTTTAAGAACACGTACATTTAATGTAATTTTCAATATGGTTGGGCTTAATTCTATCCACTTGTCTGCTCCTGTTTTGTTCCCCCTTCCCCTGCTTGTTTCAGACTTTATAAAATCAGCATCTACTTTACTTGTCTGTTGGCTTACGGGCTACACATTCTTATTCTTTGGCTGTATTCTAGGGTTTTTAATATATACCCTTAATTTATCAAAGCTTTTCCTCAAAATTATTACACTTGCTTATGATAATGTAAGAAAATTGTATTTCCACTTCCCCAGATCATTTTTTGTGCTATTGTTATATATTTTACTTCTACGTATGAGTAATTATAAAAGCCAGTATCCACCCTAATTTTGCTATGAATCATCATCTTTTAAGGAAAATAACAGATCATGTGATTCCCATCCATCCACATGTCTTCTGGTTTGAGTGACGTCTGTTCCTTTGGATGTTGTTCGGCTCGCAGCGCCCCAGTAGGCCCTTGCCTGGTCTCGTATGGTTCCCGTGCGCTTGGATGACAACAGACTCGAGGGGACAGCATAGTTTCCCGGAATTCCTTCTTGGCGTGGCTCCCTTTCCTCCAGTACTCTGTCCACACATTCCAGCCAGCTGGATCTCCAGGGCACACATTCTGTAATATTTGCAGCAATATTAGTTGTAAAGGCAAAGCTGAGAAGAACCCAAATGTCCACTGACGAAAAAACAGGCACCAAATTGTGGCACATTCATGACATGGGATGCTTTAGAGCAGTTGTAAGCAGTAATTCGTCTCTATAGGATTCAAATACATTGACTCACGAAGACATTCACTGAGAGAAGTCGCAGGGAGAGTCAACATTATTCCATCCATTTAAAATGCAAAGCACGGAGCTGGGGGTGGGGAGGCAGACGTGGGACTTCGACACAGCGCTGGGAAAGTGCCTCTCGGAGCCTGGGCGGCGTATGTATGACTCTGCCCTTCATTATCTACGACTCACAAATCCATGGTGAATATTCTTTTGTCCAAAGTAAAGATTTCACAATAAACAATGAACTTGCCACCCACGTGCTCAGCAATCAGTCACTGAAACTCCTGAAGCTGCGTATCTTATAAAAGATGATTCAAAAGATATTTACACGATTTTCTTGCTTTTTCCATTGACATCTAAATTTGCAACAGGAGAAGGCACAAGAGAAAACAGCCGAGCATCGGAGTCCCTGCCTAGAGTTTCCCGGCCGGGTCAGCACTCACCCTCAAGAATCCCAGGCCCAGGAGCCAGGACGCTGCCCTGAAACCAGCTGGACGCTCTGTTGACTTGTTTACTCCTTGTCACTGCTGCCAGCCAGGCCCCGAGCTGGGTCACACATGGGACAGCAGGTGAGTCAGACGCTGTTTATTTGTGTACAATTTGTCCCTCTGCTTCCCTCCCTGGCTGCCTTCACCAGAATTCGGCTAGGGAAGAGTGACCACGGCCCGGAGGCTCCCAGGCCTTGCTGAGCTGGGAGGAACCGAGGGAGCCCCCCACCCCACGCCCCCTCTGTGGCCCGTGTGGGCACAAGCTTCAATCTCCCAGAGTTCAGGAGTCCCTTCGAGTAGCCTAGAACTTAAAAATGAGGAGGCAGAAGAAATGAGATTGAAAAATGTTCTTTCTCTAATTAAAATACTCATTGGCTCTGTTAGTTTCACGTGAGACTTGCTACAAACCAAAAGGCCTCCTCGAACAGCTGGGGGTTTGCAGTAGCCACAGAGGGTCTTTGGGGGAGGGTCTCTGCGATATGTTCTGTTGGATGCAAAGAACACTTCAGGAAAGCGGCCTAGGTCTTTGCTGAGTTAAAAAAAGACCCGATAAGAGCCGATTGTCTCTGGTCCTATCTCCCACTGGGATTTCAGATAAAACACTTCTCTCTGCCAAACGAGGAATTTCTCTTCCTGAGTCTTTGGTGGCCTCATTTCAACCCTCATGACAATTCTATACTTTGTCACTATTGTGCCCACTTCACAGAGGGGAAACCAGAGACCTAGAAAGGGTGTTATGGGCTGAAATACATGTGACCCTCACCCCACAGAGCGTGACTGATTTTAGAGAAAGGGCTTTTAGAAGTCATGAAGTTCACAAGGGGCGGCTGGGTGGTCCTCACTGCCTCTTACTGGCATCCTTGTAAGAACACGATATAAGGTTATGGAGGGAGACGCCAGGGAGGCTGGCACGGAAGAAAGGCCAGGTGAGGACACGGCAGGGACACGCCCTCTGTGACCCCAGGAAAGAGGACCACAAGAAACTAACCCCGTTGAGCCCCCATCTTGATGCGAGGGAGGCTCCCTATGCTGAAGCCCCCTTCAGGGACACTCAGGATGGCAGCCAGAGTGAACACAGGAGGCTCAGAGTATTCCAAGGCTGCCTGGGCACTCGGGGGGTCCCCTGCACCACACACCACAGTCACACACCACGTGGATGACTTCATCATTCCCAGGCCCCTCAGAGACTGAGGGTATCACCCAACAGCCCTGACGGACAGTCAGGCCCCAGGTGGAAATGGCACCTGTGACTGGGCACATGGACAAGCTCCCGCACGTCTCATAAAGGCCACGGCCCTGAAGGGCAAGGAAGGGCTTCATCCCTTCAAATCCTCCAGGTGAGAGGGCGAAGAGGTTCGGCTGAGAGCCACAGCCGCTCAGAAGCACTCTCGGGTCAGTGGTGCCAGCCTGGAGGAAGAATTGCCCTTGAAAACCCAGGGCCCAGGCCACATCACTCACCTGGGAGATGGCCACCGCTGCCCCGCACTTGGCAGTGCGATTCCTCAGCCGGCTCTGCCCTGCTTTTCCTAATTATACAACCTAATGGGGCTGTTGGATTACAAAGAGCTCTGAGCAACCAGCCCCCAGCCCAAAGCACCACTGCTGTCCTGGACAGTCGCTGTATTACGGGTCAAAGCCAAAAGCTCCCTAAGCACAGTCAGCAGATGGAACAGAACAGATCACTGTAGACCTGCAGCTCTGGTCATGTAAATTATATACAGCTTTTAGGGCACTAGAAGTCCTGGCCTTAAAACCAAGACATTATCTCAAAGGCCAAGCCAAAGTCAAGTGCCCATTTGTTAAGGTCATGCTGTGGTCAGCCGGCTAGCACAGGAACGTCCTGGGCATCTCTTTCACCACACGTGGGGTTACAGTGCAGCATCCCCAGGCGTGAGTTCAGGCTGCTTCTGAACCCCCTTAAGGTTGGCCCCACAGACTAGAGCAGAGGAGCGGCTTTGACTGTGAGCCCTGACACGGAGAAAATCAGCTTTTTATATACAAATTGGGCTATTAATGATATTTAAATGCATTAGCTTTAACACAAATACTTCCACCTGATGAAATTTTACGAAGGAACATTGTTTTCTGGAGAAGAAAATGGGCATTATTGCCGTGCACGATCCCCAGGTGAAGAGTCCGGGGTCCCCGGCCAGGTGTTCCGCAGGGAGAGACTACAGCATGGGCCTACGACGCAGGCTGTACCGTACATCAAAAGGTGTTAATGGTTTCAATATTTATCTGCTGCAGGGAAGCACTCTAAAAAGAAGACAGGAAAAAAAATTTCTGCTAATGGCTGTGTCTTTGCCATTAAAATGAAAAGCTTAATGCATCTTATAATCAGAGGACAATTTGCAAATCATTAAGAGAAATGTAAAATTCCATTAAAATACAAATCAAGAGACTCTCCCTGGACTAATAATCTTTTTGATATTATTTTGCATTTCACTATTTCTGTTCCAATACCCAGGTCCCACAAATGATCAGCTCCTGAGCATACTATTTACCACAGCCTACTTCTTTAACAAGAGCCTGAGAGAAGGGTAATCTGCTATTCAGAGCAGGTACTAATGAAGAATTCCATATATTCTGAAATTTAATTAAAACCCCAAAGATTTCAAATTAGATGCAATTTGAAATGCCTGGGGCAGAAATACACGCACTTGCGTGGCAAGGGTATCACACTGCAAGTTGATACCGTAATTGGTCTTGATGTATTTTTGTGTTGCCGGGCTGAAGCACAGAACTCATAACCATATAAAAATTCTCTGTAGATTACCTGCTCATTGAAAATGCCATCACTCAGGTAGGCCTCTACTAAATTATCATGCTACTAAAATGCACAAAGTGATTCGGAGAGTGGAGCGGCACAGCTGGCCGACGCTGCCAGTGAGCTATGCGTGCGTCAATGCTGCCTTTTTTCTTAGTAAAATATGCTCAGTTGAATATTAAAATATAATTGGCATTCAACCTAAGTAGCTTAAACCATTTTGTTATCTTCCTTTAAACCGATTGGGGTTCTCCACAGTTACTTTCAAGGGTGCGACTCACAAACTAATGATACCATGGCATTCAGCTAGATTTGTGCTGTGTTACATCCGTCATAAATAGGGATGGTTTCTGCAGCCTTCTAGGGATGGCCTTTAATATCCACTGCTCTTGAACATCAAAGGCCCAATTCTTGGGGAAAAAGGGGGGTATATGCCATTTATGTTGGTTCTTGCATATTTTATTCTGAAGAGAGGAAGAAACACGAATTTTCTATGAAAAGTATGTGTCTTGGCTGAGCAGTAAGTCCTTATATGTCTCTTGAGCTCAGTTTCTAGGCCTTCCTAAAACCACCTACGGAGGGACAGCTGAAGAGAAAACTGTACTATTGTGGGGGGAATAGCACAGCCCAGTCGAGGAAGGAACGTGCATTTTTTAAAAAGCAGGTAACATGCATACACCTAACAGATCCCCTTTTCCCGAAAATATGCATTTGTGCAATGATTAACAGTAGTACTCAAGAAAAGAAAAAGTAGTTGCCATAGTAACAGATACACTGTGTATATTTACAACAGCTGAGAGGCAGGGCTCACCAGGGCTTCAACCTCCCAAACATCACCAATGTTTACCTTAATATTTTGGAGGGTAGAAAAAAACTTGAACTTAATGGAGGACTTAAAAGTGTTGTAAGAAAAAAAAAAAAGACTGCCTTTTCCTATTTCATTTTTCAATTTTCTTCTGCAGAAGAAATTCATCATATGGAATTAAAACACAACACGGGGCTGGAGACATCCCAGCCGAGCCTCCAGGACGTCTGCCCTGTCTTGGTGACGTCTGCACCTCCATGCAGCACTGAAAGCGATAGCGAAGGCTGCGCACCTCTGCCAGAAAGAAATGACCTTCCTCTATGCAAATGTTTGATTTTTCCATTTTGACACATGAAACACAACCTTTAAAGAGGGACAGATACTTGTAAATTTTACATCAAGTCAGCTTGAACATGAGGGTTGTAGGCAAAAATCATGTGTTGAAACATTTACATTAATAGTTGTATACTTGTGAGCTCCTACCATAAATAGTTTTTAGGCATTACTGCCATTAATGTTATATCTATATTTACATATTTAACATACTGATAATTGATAGTCCAGATTCCATGCACATTTTATTAAAACATTTTCTCTGTGAATAGAGATAATTCTATTTATTATTGCTAGAATGATTTTAGAATGCATCAACATTATCTATAAAATAGGAATGTATATCATTTTATGACAACAAAATATAGTAGGTAAATATTCTCTTTGGAAGTAGCACATGTTTCTCTAATGACTACAGTGGGAATAAAAATTTTAAAACCACATTACAGTGAAAAATCTGCTTTTTACTTTAAAATATAGACAGAAAATTCCTATTTTTCAAAGCCTGTTTAAAATGAAAAATTATTAAAAGAAAATGATGGTGCAATGTGCATTACCTTGTAGGCAGAAGCCTGATGACCTGTTACTTTTTCAGAAGTGTACCCATGTCCAATGTTAGGACACCAAGGACCATCTTAGAAAGATATAGTTAAGGATGACTTACTTTTAACTGTCATTGATTTATTGGTTAATTATTATGCTAGAGGTAAATTATGTTTTAATATATTTTTCCCATAAAAGCAGCACTCATAATAATTTTAATATTCTAAGTACGGTTTATTATAACAGAGACTCTACTTATGTTCAATAAGGTCTGAAAGTGGCTGATTCTCAAACGGTCCTTTTGGTTACCTTCAAGCTTGGGTAAATGACAATGAGCAGTTCCAGTAGTCTCGAGCGTAGGCCTTCTCAGGTTCATTTTTCCCTGATTCACGAAAGCTTTGGGGAACCAAAAATCTGAGCACCTCTTAGATTCAGGATGAAATCTCATGTAACTAAACCTGCCAGGCATCCCTAGGAGCAGACTCACCAGGGCCCGGCAGGCTGTGACGCTATTCTAGCCACCAGCAGGCCAGGCAGGAGCTTCCCTTCTGTGGGAGGGGAGAGCGCATTTTCCTGCAATGTGCCCCTAGGGAAGTGTGGAGTGACGCTGTGGGCAGCGAATGCTCACACCATCAGCAATCCCAGGCCTGGGTGGACATTAGATAGAAATAACATGAATACCTAATGACATTGCTTCCTTCTAGCTGCTGCTTTGCTTTGGGTTCTGCAGAAGACTCTACAGTGTCACTCATCTGGCTATTTTTTTTTTTTTTTTTTTTTTTTATTGTTGGGGATTCATTGAGGGTACAATAAGCCAGTTACACTGATTGCAATTGTTAGGTAAAGTCCCTCTTGCAATCATGTCTTGCCCCCATAAAATGTGACACACACTAAGGCCCCACCCTCCTCCCTCCATCCCTCTTTCTGCTTCCCCCTCCATAACCTTAATTGTCATTAATTGTCCTCATATCAAGATTGAGTACATAGGATTCATGCTTCTCCATTTTTTCATCTGGCTATTTTAAAGAAAAAACACATTTTGGCAAAAGCATCTGGAACCTTCCCCTGAAGGTCTGGTGGTACAGCTGAGACCCCTGGGGCACCTTCCGGCTGGACCTCAGCAGCCTGATTGTGCAGCTGTTTGTGGTCAGTGCGCTCTGCTCAGAGGTCCCAGATCAAAGCAATGAAGCCCCCTCTCCCCGGCTATGTGCAGAGGTCTCCATCAAGCGGATATGTGCTACTGACCCAGAACTCAACAGCGAAACCTTCAGACAGGCAGTTATGCGTCTCAAAAATAAGAATTTAATTAGGAATGTTACACTTAGTACAAGGTGATGTATACAGCACAAGCACTCGTGAGGTTGCAGGAGCTGTTTACGTAAGTTCTCCTAGAACAATAATCATCAAAATAGAGTCAGTGTGTGTTTGCCTAGGCTAAGGTAGTGCATCTTGGGGAGGGTAAGTAGTACAGAAACTTGTAGGTATAATATTATGAACAAGCTTTCCAGGCGATTCTGACAGACCCTACTCCATGAAAGGATGGAAAAAAGACTAACTCAGAAAAGCTGTTTGCTTGAATGAATCATCACTGCAGCTTTAAAAACTCTGTCCTAGCTCAAGGTGCTGCTCATAGCACAAAGAACAGAATGAAATGTAACCGTCATGACAGTTTCTGGCAGGAACCTGCGTAATGGAGGTAAGAAACGATGAACCAAGACACAACCTGAGGCTCAGGCTCTTTGGCTAATACTCCGGATGCAGCCGGTCGAACAGTGCAAGAATTCGAGCAGCTCAGGTGCTACCAGGCTGCTCAGCCAGCACAGGCAGAGACATAGCAAACTGGGACAGCAGCCCACTCAGGGCTCTGCGGGGCCCCCCAGCCCAGAGAAACCCTCGACCTGGGGCAGAGCATTCTGGAACAGCTGACATCCCTGCTCCGCTGAGGAGCTGGAAGTGAAGTAGGGAATCACATGTACCAGGAGAGGGGACAGGCACCCACCTGCTGGGAAAGGAGCCCCAACAGAAACCAAGGCCTGTGCACCGGGCAGGTGGGATGTCAGATGGGACGTTCTCCTCCAGACGTCTTTGGCAGGAAGGACGGTGGTGTGGCTCTAGACTTCCAGCCCATAGGGAATGGATTCTTAGGGATGAGAGACGTCTTTATCGAAGGAGACAGTTGCTCACCACCACCACCACCTCCGGGGCTCTCTCTGCACCGTCTTTCACTGATCCCTGTCCTACTTCTGTTTTTAAACACGCCACCTTCTCCCTTTGTGCTGTGGTTCTAAACCACAGCAACTAGCTGGGCTTTACTCTCCATGACAGAAATGACAGAGCTCCCTCCTGGCCATGGTTGCTGGCATGGACTCCAGACCTGTGAGTCCTCACGGCCACCTTTCAATCCGTGGCCCGCCATCCACCCTCAGCCCAAGGACTGGTCTTTTTATTCTCAGCTTCCCCAGCTATAGCCTCAGAAGGCTGCAGACCTAGATTTCCACACTTGCTGTCCCTGAAAAGGAGCTCAGTGCTCTCAGGTTGGAAGAATTACATTTTCACCAGCTGTTTCTTTCCACTTAATTTAAGTGCGGTGTTGTTAGCTTGTTCTAATCAATAAACGGGCATTGGAAGGAGGTTTACAAACCTCCCCGCTCCACCAGGTAATATCTCAGCAAGGTCAACAATTTTTATGAACTCACGTTTAAAATAAGGGTAAACAGCAAATGACTATCCAGCCAGAACCCCAGAAGCATCTGCTACCTTAGCCATAGTATTCTCTTTAAGCGGGTCGTTTTTTCTTTAAAACTTTAGGGAAAATAACAGAAGGAGGGTCAGAAAGGAAGCTTACCTCCTGCACGGGTCTGCAGGGAGCCTGGAGGGAGCAGCCTGAAGCTCACCCCTGTGGACACCCAGGGCAGACTCTCCACCTGTGAGGCCCATGTGGAGAGCATGGAAACAGGCCCGGCAGCCTGGGAGGTGGTGGCCGGTGCCTCTTCCTGGGGGAGACCTCCTGCTGGCAGGCAGGGAGCTATGTGGGTGCCTTTTGGGATGTGCGTGCCAGCTGGGAGGAAGAGCCTCACAGGCCCTATGAGGGCAGCAGGTTGACCAGCTCTTGCTTGGCTCACCCAGGTGGGTTCTTAACGGTACAGGGTTGACTATGGTGAGGCCCCTGGGCTGGGAAGGTTCTCTCCTCCCTTCCTTGTCTTCCAGGACACACACGGCCCCCACTGGGACGCACAACACAGTGGGACCCTCACGACATAGCGGGAAAATGAACTAATTCACCTGGAAAGGGCCTGCCCCGTAACTGGCAGGGCTTTTGGCAGAGGCCCTTTTGAAATGAGGGTTTGATGCACACATACAAGAACACGAATCCTTTCTGAGGCTCGGTAACAGAACTTGCAAAAACTTACTTCTAGCCAGCAGGCTTAAAAATGCAGATTTTACTGCTGTCATGCAACTGGATTTCATAGCCACAAGCTAATAGCTGTGACGAAGGAATTATTAAAGTGTTAAATATTTCATTTAAAAGGGAACATTGCAGCCACTTTAAAAAGAAAACTCAGAACTCATGTGCTCAGAGCCGTCATCTGCGAGAAGGCACAGGGACCCAGCTGGGGGCCACCACTCTTTTCTTTTTAACACAGCCTCATGGGTAGCTGTGGTTGAGCCCAGCCCCACCCCGGGGGCCTGGACCCCAGCCTGGCAGCAGGAACAGAAAAGGCCCAAGTGCAGCCTTGAGGTCAGCAGCCCGGCTGTCCACCACCTGTCCAGCCTGCTGGGTGAGTGTCCCTGGGCAGACGGGCCTAAGGACAGGAGAACAGTCTGTATTTGAAAGTCCATCTCAGTTAGACGACTCAGTTAGAACTGAACAGGTCTGCTGTCTTGAGCTTATTGTAAAAAACTATTACATTTCTTATTCTGACTGCTTTTGCCGCTGACCTTTAAGGAGACATGTTATACAAAGAAGCTAAACATTTTCCATAAATAAATAAATATAAAGAAAGTAGGGCACGTATAGAGAAAAGTTTAAATAATATTTCATTAGGAAAGAAACATTAAGGAAAGATGTCTTTCAAGAATAATGGCTTCATTAAATTTTTTGGAAAAATGCACAAAAATAGATACAAAGCTGACCTTTGCAAGAAGCTTATAGGGAGAAACTGACCACAAGGCGCTTCACTGCTCAGTCTCAATTACAGACGGGCTGGAAAAACGATTTTTCTTTGCAATTTTAAACAAACCAAAAAATAACAATAAAAAAGAAAAGTCTGACTTTATTTTAGGAAATGACCTGACTCTACTAAAGGAGAAATCAGAGTTCATGTTAACCACCAGCTCAGCTTTCATTTCAGTCTCCTCAGAAGAAAGATGCGTCTTCCTCCCAGATCCTGACCCCCTGCCCATTGGGAAGTCCTCTCTGTGCTGGCCCAAGAGCTACATGGCCATGGAGACTTATAGGCTCCTGGGCATTCCAGACAGAATCACTGTCCCTCTGCAGAAATACCCAGACGAGCTGACTTGTTATTCATTGATCTTTGGAAACTCCCCAAGACAAGAAGTTGAACCATATGAAATTTCTAGTATTTGGTAAGTTTTAACCTACAAAAATAGCAATTTCATATGGTTCAACTTAATGCATAGTTTTGTGGTTAGCCTTAAGAAAACAAACAAATCAAGAACAGCACGTTCATCTTGTGGAGGAGTCCCGAGGCTCAGAGGAGAGGCCTCCGAGCAGCAGGACAGGCCACCCCGGCTAGAGGCAGCACCAGGGCCTGCAGGCTTGGGTGAGGGAAGGCAAAAGTGCTCAACTCCAGGGTGAGCTCAATCACGCTCACAGTTTAGAAAACAGCGAGAAACAGACAGAAGCAAGAATATAGAGGAAAAAAAGGATATGCGAAATTATGTTACACAATTTCAAAATTTAAAATGCACAGAAAATGTAACTGGTCAAGGACACATTTATTCCATGTTGAAAAAGGCCCATTCCTTGCAGACTGCAGACAGATTACTAGTGCCCCACAGTTCCAGAGGCTGAGACATCAGAGGGCTTTCCATTTCCTGGGCTCTCCCCCACTGTGAATTTCACCACTGTCACCAGATACCAACTGGACTGAGAATAAGCCCAAACAATGCCAGACAGAAGGGGCACTGTCATGTTGGGAGGTGGTGGCAATTAACTTCGTGTTTGCAGGTGCACAGCCATCCACTGCCCTTTAAACTGTAAACTCCGTACACTGGGACCTGGTTTGCACATGCTGCAGTCTGGGGGATCCCAGTAGTGGCCAGGCCTGGCATCCAGGGCACCAGGGCACCCGGGCACCCTGGGCCTACATCCAGTCTGGGAGCTCCAGGGCACCAAGAGAGAAGGGTGCTATATGCCCTCCCCTCTCACTCCAAACCCAGCTGCCATGCATCTTGGCCCTAGTAGAAGTGCTACCTGTGATTTTAGGGCTTTCAAAGGGCTGGAGGGTCTTCATTGGTACTCCAACAGCTATTTCAAAGCCTTCCTTATATCACCAAGACCCAGCATGACCTTCCAGCTTGGGAAGTAGCCTCGCCTGGCGTGGGCCCGCGTGCTAGAGAAGATGGGTAAGTGTGGCCAACCCCAGCTCCCTTTATGTGCTGGGGATGTGACGGCAGAGCCCCAGGCTCACTGGTCCCAGGTGCTACCTCAAGGCTGGACCCTGCGGGGGACCAGGGCAGTAGAGCCCAGCTCTACAGCCAGGATCACTGTCCGGACTGAAGGGAACTGGGGTTTTCTCACAACTTTTGCCACTGCATTTTTCATTGAGTTACACGGCGAACCTGGAGTGATCAACAGGACTCCAGGAGGCCACTCTCCCCTGAGATTATGCGGCTCTCTCCTGCCCTGCTTGTGTGATTTTTCTATTCTGTGTCCTTACCTTTCAGGTCCCATATCTAGCAAATGTGAAGAGGGGGACAGCCACCAAGCATTTCTCTTCCTGCCCCCCTCAGCATGGCGGTGACCCTAAAATGGTGACAGTAGATGGAACAGTTTGCTGCCCTAAGAGTCCCAAACCCTACATTTTTTTCAGATTAAGATAAGGTGCAAATGATTAGGTCACTGTGTTTCCATTTGTTAGGTCAAGTACAAGTTGTAGTTGAGCCCTTCACCTGGGAGGTGTGCTGTACCCTGCGTTGTGCCCATTAGGAGAGGGCTTCCCAGAAGAAGAAAAAACCGTTTTACCCTAGGAACACTTGCACTAGAATATTTACCCCAGCTCAATTCACAGTCGCTAAGATCTGGAACAACACAAGTACCTACTTTAAAAACAAAATCAATCTGACTCCCTCAGACCACACACCAATGTCCCCACCTTGTGCCTGGCACGTCTGAAGTGCGCACAGTAGGGTCACTGGCACCGTCCACTCAGCCGGGTGCAGGCAGGACGTCGTGTGGGCGGGTGGCACCGTCCACTCAGCCTGGTGCGGGCAGGACGTCGCGTGGGCGGGTGGCACCATCCACTCAGCCCGGTGCAGGCAGGACATCGTGTGGGCGGGTGGCACCATCCACTCAGCCCAGTGCAGGCAGGACGTTGCGTGGGCGGGTGGCACGGTCCACTCAGCCCAGTGCAGGCAGGAGGTCGTGTGGGCGGGTGGCACCATGCACTCAGCCCGTGCGGGCAGGAGGTCGTGTGGGCGGGTGGCACCCCTGGCCCAGCAGGGCTCCGTGGTAGGTCTGGATGATGGAGGGTGTCCTGGATGTGTGTGGTGTGTGGCAGAGGCCCACCCATGCCCGTCCCAGTCACCCCCCAGAGAGAAACCTTCTGGAGACAGCGCTGTAGGATTCAGAGGATAACGAGGCGCCCAGTTCGTTACAGCTGTCCTGTGTGAGTTTATTACGCACAAAAATGCTCACGGTTTCATCTGATCTCGTTAGAGAACTCGGGCATTAGCCCAACCATCCGGGGCTTCTTTACCGCCTTCCCCTGAAAACTTCACTCCATTTGCAAGTTTGCTTTTGCTGAAAATCACAGCGGCACGCGAATACCATTAGCCTCACCTAGTAAATCCTGTTTCGAAATTCAAGACTGCTTTAAACTTGCTACATCTAAAATCCTAAAATCTCAGGGAAATGTTTCCCTTTAAAGGCATGTAGGTACAGATATGTCTAAATACGCATATCTGTAAATATGAATATGGATTTATATTAAAATGTCACTTGTGAAAAACATCGCCACGCAAAATAAACTTCTGGTATGTACCTAGAATGATTTTAATTGCTCCAATTAATGTCTATGCTGAGTAAATCCAAATACAAGCTTTAAAAGTAATGTCTGGGAAATATTTTTAGTTTATCATAGACTTTAAGTGCCCTTAGCATGCATGTTATGTTTAAGTAACAACTTCTGAATTCCTTTCTTAAGAATGTCTAATTATGGCGTGTTTGAGAAACTAAATTTAAAATTTATCTAACAAGATACAAGCTGCTACCTACGAGAATGTAACTGTTGCCAGCTCCGTCTGTGGAAGGAGCTAATTGTCCACGTACCGGTCTCCTGCTCTGTGCTGCTGGCCAGTGGACAGCTTAAGTTAACAATAAGCTTATTGAAAAATTTACTGCCATTCAGATGTGTTCCTATTTAAACCTTTCAGTCAGAGAAAAAGTCAAGCGTCGATCTGCATGCATCATTTTTATAGCCTTTGCCAAGAATTATGCGACCATGAGCCAAAACTAACACAAGCGTTTGGAACGGGTGGAGGCTGTAAACTCCTGTCCTTCCAGCTCAGCCACATGCTGTCTCTGTTTAGATGATGTAAAAATACCAAGTTGGTACAGTCAACAGAATGAACTGTGATGTCAGTGATAGTTAATAAGCCAGGCTTCCTACGGGGAACCCCGCACAATGGATTAGTTACCCACCTTGCTGGAAGATGGGATGGTGAAGAGCTGGCAAGGGGAGCTCTTTGATGGCCATGGGCTCCTGGAAGTAGGCATCCAGCCAGGCTGCACACTGCCTGAGGGGCTCCGTCACTCCCTCCGGGCTGCTGAAAGCCTCAGCAAGGGCTGGGGCACCCATGGTGCTGCAAAGGTGATAAAAAGGGTTAGTAAACCTCTGGGCTAGGCCACTTATGCATCAGAAATGCAAACACCTATCATGTCTCAATGGGTGGAGTCAGGCAGCTGCTGACCTCAACCAGCTGCTCCACGGGCCTCGGGAGCAGACGGGTGGCCTCTGGGGTGGGCTTGGAAGAAGTTCTGCACCCCCTACTGCACCCTCAGGCCTTACGTGGCCCTGGATGTCCCAGGATGTGGCTCTGAAGTGCAGCCATCATGAGAATCAACGCGCATACTCCCCTTTCCAAGACATACAGGGAACTTGTGCAGCAGCAGCTAAACCACCCCATACTCATCAGCCGACATTTTCTAGAGATAGCAGCAAAGCGATCAGCCAGCAGCACACAGATCCCTCCCAGCCTGCCCCAAAGCCATCAGGGTGAGGGCTCCTCTGCACACCTGCCAGGCTGTGGCTCTGCTCCTGGGGTCCTCAGTGCGCTGTCAGTCTGCGGGGGCTCATCTGCATTCGAGTCTCCCCATTACTTGCCTTTCAATGACACCCCCACACCTGGGTCATCTGCTGGGTTTGTCATCATACTTTCCCGTTTGTTCTTTCTGGTCACTGCCCTCTGATCGCAGGTTTTGGCCCGTGCCTGTTCGCTCCTCTGCAGGGTGTTCCCTATCAGGTCTGGGCCCCCCTCGGGGTGAAGAGTGCTCACCCTCAGGAGTGGCGGGTCTCCTGGGACACGGTCCTTGCACTGAGCCCTCCCCATGGAGAAGGTACATTGCTGTGGCATTGGGCCTGGAGTCTATAAGGGATCCAGCTTTTATTTTGGTTTTTAGGGCCCCACACCCCTGCAGCACTCTCTTCCCTCCTGCCCTCCAAGGCCCTAGGCAGACTGCACACTCTGTGTGCCCTCCTGTGTATTGTGGGCAGCGGTATTCCACACTCCTTTGCAGATGGCGCAGCTTCGGAAGCTTTCTGGACCGGTTGGAAGGTCACGGAAACGCAATGTGGGCAGCTGCTGCCGAGGCCCAGGGCCCCTCCTTCCTGGGTGCCTGGGGCCAATGTGGTGTCAGGTGTCCCTTGTGGCTACAGTGTCCCCCACCTGCAGGTCACCCTCCTAAGCACACGCCTGCTAGCCTTGTGAGGGTCCCAGGGAGATCTTTATTCACTCACAGGTGCGGCTGAAGTGCCCAGGAACCCCGCCTGGCTGCGGCAGTAAGAACAAGGGGAAGGGAGGTCTGGTCCAGCTGCCACGCGGGTGGAGGCCCGTCCCCAAGGCCCTGGAACCGCAGGAGCGGGAGAGACGCGGTCAGGACTCTAGCCCAAGACCACCGCCTGCGCACAGGAGCCCCCGTCGCCACAGTGAACAGTTCTTGCTTTTCCCGAGAGGTAAAAACCAAGGTTGTACAAATCTGAACAAAGTCAAACGGACACACTGAGGCAAGAGGTTCAGACAGATACTGCACACCTTCCTCACGGTACAAAAGCCCCTCTCACACAGTGGCGGCAGTGGGGAAGAGGTCAGTTCACGTGCTGGGCTTGTGTTGAAGATGATGACACAGGTTACTTTGAACTAGAAGGTACCGTGGGCAGATACACCAGACACATCCTTTATTTCAGAATAGAAAGCAGGGCCTCGGTGGAAACCTCTCCTTTTGTATTACACCGAGGATACTCACATTTTAGTAAGAGACAATTACAAGCAGCAAACCCAGGGTCTCCATAAGGCCTGTGGCACTGTCCTCTCCCTAGAAGGCACCAGATGTGCCCAGAGGCACCTGCAGCCTGGCATCTGCTCTGTCCCACCCACAAATCATGGCACTGCTACAGCCAGGCCCATGGGGCTACGGCTAGATGCTAAGAAAAGGTTCGCCAGGCGTGCCCACCCCCACGCGTTCATGCAGAGCTATGGAGGGAGAGACGCCAGGGGAACAGCATGTTCGGGGTTTCTTGCTCCTTCAGGCACCACAGAGGCAGAAATGCTGTCCTCCCACAGCAGGGCAGTGATGGGGATCTTGCGCTGGGGTCACTGTGTCTGGTCAGCAAGTTCTGTCGGCCTAAGAATCTCTACCAAGGTCCTTAGATCTTTCCCCAAATAGACATCTTTGGGTGAGAAGTGCGGGGTCCACTCTGCACTCTTTCACAGAGGGATGGGAGGTTAGTTGCTCATGCTTGACAGCACTAAGGACGGAGCTAGGAAGTGGGTGGCAAAGAATTAACAAGCTCACTGGGCAGATAGGGCAGAGATGGGCAACTGAGGCCGGAGCCAGGCCTGAGAGTCCAGCCCCAGAGCCGGCTAGTGCTGGCTGGCTGTTCTCATCAGGAACAGATGGAGCAGGCCCAGACCTTCTCACTAGATCCCTGCCCGAGAGAATCGTGCAGACAGGGCCCTGTGCAGCCCGAGCCCTGAGTGAACAGTCTGCCATCTTGAGTGCCTGGGCCTCTGCCTGGAAACTGACATTCGGCCCAGTCACAGAGGTCCTGGGGAGGACACAGTCACTGTGCAGGGACACGGCGTGGCCTCCAGGGTCCTCCTGGGAGTGGAGAAGCTGTCTTGCCATTGCCCTGATTCTCTCCCTATTATCAAGGTTTGATTGTGGAAGGAACTCCCGTTTGACTTAAATATCATTTGGCTTCTACAAATTCGCAGTCCCTCTACTCATGCCGTGTTCCTTACGAACTGAATGGTGTACTCACGACACCTAAAAGGGAACACGGAGAGATATGCAATGGGCTTCAACACCCCAGCCCCCAGGGACAGAGTGGGGGTGCAGGGAGTGGAAGCAGTGTGCCTGGGGTTGGTATGTGCTCCCCCAGAGCAGCATGGAGCCTGTGGCCCAGGGCAGCCTCAAGCCAGGGCCTGCCCAGATGGGAAGTGAAGGCGCTGCTCTTCCCACACTCCCCTTCTGCAGTAAGGGCTTGGCTGACTTCTGCAGAGTTTGAGGAGGGACAGGCCTGGGCTACTGCTCCGACAGGCAGCAGAAGCCAGTGCCTCAAGGTCAGCTGAATCTTCAGGATAGGGGTTGTGGGGCGTCTCACTGGTCACCTCACCCAGCAAGCAGGGCTCCTGCACCCACACTGCAGGGAGGCGCCTGTCCCCACCGGTGCCCGGCTTCAAGTCGCTGTTCCTTGCTCAGCACCCCTGAATGGAATGGGGTAGGTGGCCAGGCCTTCCCTCCACACTGCTGAGGGAATTGAAATGTGAGCTGCGTTTCTTAGCATTTCACACTCTTAAAAGGATATTTGAAGAATTTTTATAGTAGTAAAATTCATCTTAAATTGATTTTTTATGCTTGTGCTAAAGATCTCAACCTCTGATTTACTCTGTAGTTCTCCTTTTTAACTCTTTCTCTATTGGCATTAGATAACTATTCATGGGTGAAATGTAATTAAACAGCTTTGATTCTGAAGCAAGGATTTATGACACTACATTTAAAATGAGTGGCATTAAACACACACATAAAACCAGATTTTTAAAGTCATGACACAAATTTCCATTTCTACAGTAAAATGAAATTTATTCTTCTGCCCTGCCCTCTCCTCCAACCTTGCCTAGCTCGCCCCGGGAGCTGTGGGGTGGCGGCGTCCCTACAATAGCTCTCATCAAGGAGGAGTTCCCCAGGCGTCTCCACCGGTGAGCCCCGAAACACCAGCGATTATGGGCTCTGTGGCTATACTCATTGGGACCCACACCCCAGCTTCCCGGGGGCCCCCAAATTCACCTGCTGTGGACTGTGGGAGCCTGGCCCACCCTGTCCCAGGAATAAGAGCCTCACTGGGCAGCCCTGGGTGCTTCCCCACCCCCTCCACCTCATCTCCCTGAGACCCCTCCCTGGATGAACAATCCTGAGACAAACAGCACGACACGTCAACTTGGCACAAGAAGATAGTGGCTGTAAGAGGAACCCAGCTTCAATGGCAACCAAGCTTCAATGGAACCCAGCTTCAATGGTGACCTAGCAAAGCCAGAATTGTGTACAGCCTGCTTCAAGGGTTTCTTTGAGTGATATGAAACTGCTGGCCACACCACAGGCTCCATAAAAGCAGATTGGACATGCTGTCCTCAGCAGTTCAGTGCACTGGTAGCCGTGTTGGTGAGGGCTTGCAGAGCCGTCGTCACCTGTGAGAAGCTGCCCTGACCCACCTCCTTCCTGCGCCTGGACAAAGAACATCCCAGTGATGAACTGTAGTTCAGATTGGATATAAACCTCCCCCTCAACCCAAACCAGCATGGAAAAGCAGTTAAAATGCTCCAGCACGAACGTGTGACATGTGAGCACGGCATTTCCTATCTGCCAGACGCTTCCTTTCCAGACACGGGTTCATCAGGAACACGAGGAAAGAGCTGTAGCACCGGCTGGGGATGACCTGGTCAGCACTGCTCCACCCCGCAGCAGGATGGCATGTGGCATTCCCGCGGACAGCACTGCGCACAAACTCCTCTCCTCTGCAGGCCTGCACTTGTCCAGGGTGACGCTGGATGGTCCCCCAAGAAGAGTTCAGAAGACACCTGTTCCTCTGAGTTCATCCATCACCTGGGAAGGAGCTAACGGAGGCTGTCTGTCGGGTCAGCCCAGAGCTGTGTCGCACACAGCACCTGAGATACTCCTGTGATGAGGGCCATGTCCCAAGCTGGGCCGGGGCGGTGGACCTCGGCCCCTCTGGCCTCTAACATGCCACGTGGAAGGCTGGGGAGGCCTCAGGACCCAAGCAGGGACTGCTAGACATCCAGGAGAAGGAGACCTTGTGACGACCACATGCAGCTCTTGCTAAATATTGCTGCTAAGTGCACAATTACGCCTAATTTAGAACAACTCTGTCAGTTCCTCATGTTTGATGGGACAGTCCTCTCTTCATTTATAACTTTTCCTAAAGCTCAGATGTTTTTCTTCCAGGGGTACGACTGAAGACAAGAAATAAACCATTCTCCCTGCTCTTAATAAAGGCCATTTTTATGGGCGAGGTTGAATGAAGCCTTCCGATTTTACCCACCTACCAAACGTTGTGGTTTGAGTTCAAGTTCAGTGAGGATCTATCCTGCACGTGGTGTGTTGGCAAGAACACAGCCTCAGGTGTGCCCTTCTTTGGGGCCCCCACTGGCTGCACAGCCAGGGGAGGGGAAGGTGAGTGACACAGGTCATTCTTGGTGACTGCACGTCCACCTTTCAAACAGACCTATGTTCTGCACAAACCACGGCGTGGTGTCTCCATGGCACTGTCACCAGGTATGTTTGATGAAGCTCATGCAATTATTTAAATATCTAGAGTTATTTAATGAACAGAGTAGAAAGAGGGAAAATTAAAGTGCTGACGCCAATGACAGAAACACTGATCTCAACGCAATTTAGTCTGTGATGAAAAGCAAAGGGACGCTGACGGGGGCGTGCACGGAGCCAGCCTTGCAGGCCTGAGCTCTGTTGCTGATGACGACGGTGATGATGATGACATTTACTGGGAGCACGAGCTGACCTCGGGGACTCAGGTGCACTCTCTCTCATGTTGATACAACCCTAAGAACAACATGTATTCCACTGTGAAAGAAAAGGAAAAAATTTACGAAATGTTAGCAACGCTTATGTAAAAAATGACAGATATTGTTAATGTATATATATATATTTATTTTATTTTATTTTTTGTAGACACAGAGTCTCACTGTACCACCCTTGGGTAGAGTGCTATGACGTCACACGGCTCACAGCAACCTCTAACTCTTGGGCTTACACGATTCTCTTGCCTCAGCCTCCCAAGCAGCTGGGACGACAGGCGCCCGCCACAACGCCTGGCTAGTTTTTTTGTTGCAGTTTGTCTGGGGCTGGGTTTGAACCCGCCACAATTGGCATATGGGGCCGGCGCCCTACTCACTGAACCACAGGCATCGCCCAATGTATATATATATTTTTAACTCTCTGGGACAAGAGGGCCCACTGCACTTAACAGGTGAGTTTACGGATTGATTTTCACATGTTTGGTTTCGTACCTGTTTTTAAAAACACATTCTGTATGAAAAGATACCGCATGAGACAGGGAGAGGCTGAACGTGGCCGATTCCCAGCCTCTGTGGAAACAAACTTTGAGTCTTCCTGGAAAGGGCAGTGTTTCAATCAGTCCTGCTGAAGAGCTGTGAGTGGGGGCTGAGTTCTGGCTGCCGAATCTGCAAATTTTCCCCAAACTTCACTGTGTGCTTCCCAAGGAAGATGGCTGTGAACATCACTCCTTGCCTGCACGCCCTCTACCCTGCCCCCAAATGAATTCTACATTTATTATCCCATCACAGGCCACCAAATGGCTCATACCTTAAAGTCAACAGAATGAGGAGGAAGAGAAGGCAGGTAAAAATTTAGTTGAGGCCGGGTGTGTGGGCTCACGCCTACAATCCTAGCACCTTGGGAGGCCGAGGCAGGTGGATTGCTTGAGCTCAAGAGTTCAAGACCAGCCTAACCAAGAGTGAGCCCTTGTCTCTAAAAAATAGCCAGGTGTTGTGGCAGGTGCCTGTAGTCCCAGCTCCTTGGGAGGCTAAGGCAAGGGGATTGCTTGAGCCTGAGAGTTTGAGGTTGCTGTGAGCTATGACACCAAGGCACTCTATCCAGGGTGACAAAGTGAGACTCTGTCTCAAAAACAAACAAACACACAAACAAAAACTTAGTGAGGTTCCAGTCTGCTCACTTACTGGGTGGTCACAGGTATGTCACTAAAACCGGATATCAATTTTTAATGAGCACCCTACGCTCAAATGAATATTGGAACCTCAACACGACCACATTGGAATTTACTGTAATGTGTGAAACACCCACCAAAAATAGAGAATGTTTTATGTAAATTTTGAACTCCTTCCCTCCCCATAAGAACTACATATTTTCTCCTAAAAATAACTGATTCTTATACATCAGCAATAATGAAACATATTTTTAAGAGACAATGCAAATAGTATACTTGGCAGATGAGAATGCCTTTAAGAGCCTATTTTCTTTTCCCCCTAAATGTTCAAATCATTAAAAGGAAAACTGTATTTTATCAACACTTTAGCATATCATTAAAAGTCTCTACTATTTGACAGATGAAGATAAAAACACCCCAAAACTATAGATGAGTGATCAGGTCCCTAATGATTGCAAAACAATTACAGGATGCAGAGCAATCTAGTTAAATTTTATTCAAAAGCTTACTACACTTGTGTTTTCTTTTATTTTTCTATCAAGAAACCCATGAGGTTTAAGCACAATTCATTATGTATGAGACCCCACTTGCGGTGCTTGACTGTTGATTAATAGCAAAGTTTGCTGTATGTACATTTGCAACATTAGATGCATACAATATGCTAACTTATTCTTTCACTGAAACTAATTATTTACAAAAATGACTACGTGAGACTACAATTTATTAAATGCATGCATCCAGTCTCAATTCGGCCCCCAAAGACAGCCTGGAATGAAGATCTTTTACTTGATGTGACAACTTTTAGGAACGCTGTTATTAATATTGTAAATGTGGCAAATAAAGAGTTCAAATAGCCTTATGTCTATGTTGCATTTGCTTTTCACGACTGAAGCAATGAACAAAGAAGCTTTTTAACGTCTCACACGAGGGGTACATTCCTCCTTCCCAGCTTAATTTAGCTTCTTATAAAATGCCTGTACTTCTGTAAAAATATGAACCTTTTATAGAGCCATTCCATTAGTCTAACCAAATTGTTGGGACTTCCACAAGGGAACTTATTTCCCCAAGGATCTCGGAGGCCAGGTGACTTGGCATTACTCAACAATTCTCCTGCCAGACCCTAGAGAGAAAACATCAGTCTATAGACAGAGATGACCAAGGCCTCATGTCTGGCCGTGGTTTTCAGTGGGCCATCTGGCTAACTGCTCTTGTCTTTTGTGCTAATTCTATGAAGGCCAGAGGAGGAGCCACGTGCTCGGAGCCTCCTGTGCACTCTGGTCTCTGTTGAGCCCACCTGCACAATCTCTACAGCCCCCCCCTCCACCTTTTTGCTGCCCTCAAAGCCTCTGTCTTGGCTGTGCTCTGCTCTGCTGAGGGTGTGCACCACAGCTGGCTCTGGAGAGAGGGGACTCAGACCCCTTCCTCCATGTGCTGGGATAAGGAAAAACAAGGTCCGTGCCCAAAAGACAGAAGGGCAGTGAGAAGGTCACCGTGTGAGGTTACAGTTGCCCAAGGACACCCAAGAGAAAGACACATGTTGTAAACAAGAGCCTGCTCTGAGACAAAAGATTTTATTCGATATTAGGGACAGAGGGCCTTTGCTCCAGTGCTTTTCAACCTGAGGGTCACGACCCACAGGAACTGTATTAACGGGCCGTTAGTAAGGTTGAGGCATTAGGAAGGTTGAGAACCACTGGTCAAGACAGTAAGTATCACACGAATAGTAAAACCTTAGGACATGCAGCCAACACAGGTAAGGATGACGGTTTTGTACCATGTAATTTAATATTCTCCATTAACACCACACCCAAATCAGCCACAGGCAGGGCAGCGGACTCTAGAAGCCTGAGTACAGGCAACGTCTCCATGTCACCCTTCTGTCGCTCAACCTGGGACCCCGGAGAGGTGGAGTCCACTGAACACAATGGAGGATCAACTTATTTCGTGACAACACCACAAAGTAAATACACATGAAACTTCACAGTGGTTACACATTGGGTACCTAACATGTGTTAGGCACATAATTAAAAACTATTCTATTTATCCCTCCCAAAAACTCTTGAAAGAGCTATTAGTATCTCTAAGTAAGGGAACAGAGGTCCAGAGGTTACACAGTGGTTCACCAAGTGCATGTGGGATGGAGCGAAGGCTCAAAGTCTGACTCCAAAGGCCATACTCTGTAACACCTCCCTGAGCTGAAGTACTTGGACTCGTCTCTTTGAAACAGAAGCAAATGGTCACCCCTTATCCGGAAAGACCCCTGTGCTCACAGCAGCTCTCCACAGCACCTACTCCATGTCACATTTGTATTTTTTCCTTTACTTCTGTCATTCTACACCCATAGGACTACAATCTACACCCAAAGATGATGAGGATGTAGGTGCCTAGTCTAGTTTCTGTTATATTCTAGAAGCTTCTACAGAGACAGGCACCCACATCACAGGGTCCCACACAGCTGCCCACTTGCCCCGAAGGAAGCTCATATTTACATGTAAACCCATTGTGACCTGTCCATACAACATAGCATTAGCTTAAACCAGTGAGAGGCCTGGGTCCTGGCTGCCCCAGACCCAGTCTTCTGGTTGTAAACTCTCCAGAAGCAAAGGGCCGGAGTAACAAAGGCCCAGCAACTGGCCTATGTGGCTTGGAGAGCGGGCATGGGGCTGGGCCACACCAGGAGAGCGGGCACGGGGCTGGGCCACATGCAGTCGCCCAGCAGATGGCCTGACACGGAAGCTGCTGGCCCAGCTCTCTGCCCCGCCCGGCATGTTCCTGGTGCTCCCTACACACTCACTGAACAAGTGAGTAAATGAGATGCAAGGTGTTAAGATGCCACCACAGCACCTGCACTGGATAAACCACCTACGTTTCAGATTTCATTTTTCCAATGAATAATTTGCTGAAAAACATTCCCTAGGGAAAGAAAAACCCACAAAGATTTTCTAAATACTGAAAGCTACATTTCTCTGCCTTTTCAGATTTTGTAGGAGGCTGCAGAATAACAAAGTTTGCTAAAGCCCAGGGAATGGGCATCACTTCCAATTTTGCTTACTTTGATAGGACTCTACAGTGGAAACTTGGAAATGTTGCCGATTTGAAGACACAAAACTAAGGGGGCTTTGCTTTGTGTCTGCTCCATCCCCAAGTCCTGATGCGAGGCAGCCAACTGCATAATGAGACGAAACAAAAGAAAAATGAAACTAAAAGGCAAATCCTTGCACCTTATCTTCACTCCGTAACTGCAAAGTCTGCTGAATTTCGGCAACTGCAGACATATAGGAGCTCTGGCAATTAAGTTCACAAACTCATCCTAGAAAAACTGCTGACATATGTCCCTGCTGAATATACTATGGTCACCTTCAAAGTACTGCCCTGGGGAAGCCATGTCCTGCCACCAGCACCTAGTTCACCCTTTGAAGCACTTTTTCTAGGATGAATTCACAAACATAATTGTCAAGCCTTGTATACTATGTTGGACCCCCGTTTCACCTTGAGGTTTCTCAGCCTTTTAAGATGAGCCTATGAGTCATTAATGGAGGGACAGTGGAAAGGTCCTAGTGGGGAGAACCCTTCCCCACCTGTGACAAGCAGCAGACGCCAGCAGACCTCTTCTGTAGGCACTATCTTCTCAGTGATACCAGAGGAAAAGAGGTGGACCAGGAAAGCAAGCCCACCCCTGGGAAGCACAGCAACACGCCCATCCCGTGTGGACTGGGAGGTTGTGCCTTTGTGATGAGCAGAGGATGGAGAAGCCCAGGTGCAAAACACCTGTTCCTGACGGCTGCATGCACCAGAGCCCCTCTCTGCCCTCCCTAACCCCCACCCCCCGGCAGGACCCTGCCTTCTCCCAGTGAAGGCAACAGTTTCTGACTAGTTGTTTTCATTAAGGATCTGGCTGGCTGTATCCTGTGAGTCCACACAATGAGAAATACTACTTTTGTACTAACAGGCTATAACACACTCACCCAAATATAATTTACAAAATTAATTTCTGCATCTTGCAGACATTGCTATCATGCAATGTGGAAAAAAGCAGTTTTCATCTTAGTAAGACAGTATATCACAATTTAAATTTTAAAATAACTAAATGTTCTGAAGACACTGCTTTTCTTTCCAAAAGATGTGTATTACATGAGGATTGACCTCTATTGGGTTTAGTCCCATTAACTTGTATACTGGGCTCATTAATAAATAATCCTAACACTAAATTACCTGCCTTGTAAATTAGTTTGTGCAGTTCTAAATAAATAATAGACAGTTCTCTATTATCAAACACCATGGCATTTTTTAGAGATAGCACTGCAGTTTTATCTGGGAACAACTTTCCACAGTTTCCTTCTCCAAAAGGCCTTGTTTCTCCATTGACTGCTGTAGCTGGAACACGTTAGCTGGTTAGCACAATCGAAAATAGTATATTTAACCTCAGACAAGTACATCGACTACATATCAGTGGCCAAAAAAATCTTCATCAACTATTAAATGGACAGTTAATATAATTGTATTTTAAAACACTGAGGTCATATTTAATTTTGAATTGAAACTCTTAAAACATGTTTTATTACTCTATAGCCTTGCCAAAAAGCAACATTAACTACAGAAAAAAATATAAAACTCAGATTATTAAAATAAATCTCTTTTCCAGAGTACTAATATCTGTAAGAAGTAGATTCTAAGAAGCAGAAAACATTTGACATAAGTATTGTCATTGGCATTGGAAAAAAGTTAGGATTTTTTGAAGGATGAAATCATTCTAAAGGCCAGAATTCAGATGCGCTCCCCACCCCCACCCCGGCCCTCATTCTCCAAGCTGGCTGGTTTCCCAGCATCTCCTGTCTCCCTTCCAGGGTGCTCAAACTTAGTTCGGCTACACCCTCAGGTCTTCCAAGCAAAACTCCATCATCGAAGGATCCAATTATGTTCCAAAGCAGGAAGTAACCAGGGCTAGGAAAAGTCTAAGGAAACCAGGGTGTGGGAGTGAGGGTGGGGGTGGGGCTGGGGCTGGGGCTGGAGAGGGTCTAGGAGCCATGGGGGAGAAAACATTTTAGCTGCAGGGCCAGCCAATTAAGAGTCCCTTTAGGAAGCACCAATTTCTACTCAGAGCAGGTTGGCAAGTCCAATTTTGTATGCCTTTTTCCTCCTCTTCAAAAATCAATACCTCCCTCTGGGAGGCTGTCACGCCAGCCGCCAGGCAGGCAGGCGGGTCTTTGGACCATAAGCTTCTCGCCTGGACTGGCTCTGGGGCCTCCCAGGGGAAGAAAGGAGGGGGTGTCACAGGGCTTTCTGGCAAAAACAAGGCAGCATTTACTTACAGGTGTTCTCTGACAGCCAGCACAAGGGAGAGGCCCAGCATGCAAACCCTGGAGCCAGGGGCAGTGTCCCCTGGAGCCCTAGGCCTTGAGTTGACCGCTGAAACACTCCACTTGATATCTCAAAAGAGCAGAGGTGGAGAAACAGAGGGAGCCTCTCAGTGGGAACTCAAAAGCACCGGTCAACTAAGGCCACTAGCTCTATTTCTGTGGCAACTGATGCCTCAACTTTCCCCAGCAAGGGGGCCGCTCAGTCCCCGAGGTCAGACAGTGGGCCTCTGGGCCACCTCATTCCGCCATACCATCCTTACAAGGCAAGTTCCAATGTCTGTGGGTCTCTTGTCTCCTGCAGTTTTAAATCCTAACCTCTAGTTTCTTCTCCAAACCAGGCCTTCTTTTGAGTATGGCTAGAGTGGCCAACAGACACCCTCCTGCCCTGACTGCGCCCGGCCACCACAGCTGCTGTCCCACTTCTACTCAACGCCCAGCCTCTTAGCTTAGACTGAGCATTTAGGCATGTTTTGAAAGGAAAAGGATTCTTAGTTGCTCAAGAAGATTCTAGTTTGAGAAACTTAAATTCTTATAAGAATTTCCCTTTTTGTCTTTCAGTTGCTAATTAATGTTACAGAAATGGTGGCATTTTACCTTTGTAATAGTAAGATGTTTACTTTTGGAAACTTTAATTGCAATGAAAATGCAACTTCTAAAAATCTCTCAGAACTCAGCTCTCTGGAGATTCGGACCACGGGTACTTATGTTTACATCTATCCTCCATTTCTCGTGGGCCCAGGTTGGTTAACACGGATTTAGGAAACCAGCTGGTAAGTGTGAGCGGGAGAATAATCCATCAGACACCAAAACCTTCCAGACACATTGTGTTTCCTGGATGCGTTAATACCACATGAGTAGGTTGGTTTATTTTTGGTAGCAAAGATTGGATGATACTAACTCCTCGCCCTGCCAGGCTTTGCCAGAGAGGAAGTTATTTATTCCAAACAGCAGCGTGGTGTCGGGTCGCTGCCCACACTGGGAACCCTGGGGTGGGGGCACCCACTAACTTTGGGCAGCCACAGCTAAGGCCTGAGCAGGGGAGCACCGAAGGGACTGCCTCCATTTATACACCAAGGGAATTCAGTCTGTCCCTCAGAGGCCATCACTACCCCCAGGGCATGGTCAGTTTCTTCCTCCTTCCGTCAGAGCAGACCGGAGGTTCAGGCTGCAGACGCCGAGGCCACGCTTGGTCCACACTGCGGCTGCACCCACAGGACATCCTTGTGCCTGTATTCCTGCCACTCACCAACAGAGCACCCCATTCACCACAGGGCTCACAGGTCCCCACCTGAGATTTTCAGGGTGCCCGGAGTCAGCATGCTCCATGGGCCAAACCCAGCCCACCCTCTTTTTTTTTTTTTGCAGTTATTGGCCTGGGCTGGGTTTGAACCCACCACCTCCGGTTATGGGGCTGGCGCCCTACTCCTTTAGTGGCCCCACCCACCCTCTATTTTTATAAAGTTTTCCTGGCATTTGCTCACGTGAACAGGCAGAGCTGAGTACTACAGAGACTGGGGACCTGCAAAGCCTAAGACACCTCATGACTTGGCCCCACACAGGAGGCGCTTTGGGCCCTGATCTATACTCGTCCAGACCTTACTTTTCTCCACTGCCTGGAAGCCGCCTGAGAGTCTCTGTGGGTGGTCACCGCCATCATCCCCAATGCCCCCATCACATCCTAATTCAACTCTCAGTAAAAGTATCATCTCCTCTGCCTCCAGCCACCCAGCCCACACAGCTCGGTGGCACTGAATAATTACGTCTTTCAAATCCTCTAGACATAATGTCCTCTAAGCCCCTGCCACCATGCAGCCTCCCCAGGGGCTCCACGTGCACTCCCACTGTGTCCCTGTACCAGGTGAGGTGGAGGGCATCCAGGTCTGCCTTCACTGCAGAGGAAGCCTGAGTCTGAAGGAGGGAATCCCTCGCCATGACCACACAGCTCAGGGGCAGAGCAGGGACTCACTCTAAAGCTTCGACATCAGCATCTGCGTGGTGGCCTCTCTAGCCCAGCTTTAAACACCTCCAATCAGGGGAGCACCTGGAGACACCTGTCCTCAGACACCCTTCCTGGAGCTGAGAAAAACTCAGGCCCCACAGAATGCCATCCAGGCTCCCGGGTCCTCCTCTTCAGACACCCCCACCCCCCGCAGGTGCCGGGCTTGGCTTCTCTGGGCCTTCTTCTGCTGTCAAGCCTCTCTGCTCCCTCGTCCATGATGTTTAAAAGCCACAACTGCATGGAAACCGCCTGCTCGAAGACCGCTAAGGAGCCCCAAGGATCTGAACTAACGTCATGTCCGTAAGCTGCTCACTATGCCCCCAAGGGTAGTTGCCCCGGGGACACTGGCCAAGCCTGGCCCAGGCTGCCCATGGTCTCTGCTCCTGCTTTCCTCACCTGACCAAGGCTCTGTGTGGGGCCTGAAGGACAGACACAGCCCTGCCGCCCTCAACAGGCCCTTGAGCCGATTGTCACTTCCAACTCCACAGGTGACCTCATCCTGCTTTGTCCTCAGCTCTCCACTGCCTTCATATCCGTCCTCCTGCTGGACTCTGTGCTATGACCTCTCTCGCCTCCCTGCGGATTTGTTGTCACTGCACAGAGTTTCCATCTGCAGCCTGGACAATCACTAGAGCCTTGGAACCCACCTCTCTCTGGTCACTTCAGAGAACCCGCCAAAACCAGATAAACCTTCCCAAAACCCTGCCCAGGTGATGGCACCGTCCTGCTCACAAACCTTCCCTGTCTCCTCCTCATGCTCTAGGCATCAGATCCAAACCCTGCATCTGGCTGCTAGTCAGGGCCCTTGCAGTCTGGCCTTGGCCTCAGCATCTCCTTGGATGAGAGATGCTGAGGCCAATCTGGCCAGCTGGCCCCTCCCTGTCCTAGCTGTGCCTCTCCAGTCCCTGCACCTGGAATGCGGTCTAAACAACTGGCCCCTGCCACTCGCACAGCCCCTGATCCGGGGCTGGTACTCCCAGCTCTCCCAGCCACAGGCTCGGCTCAGGACCCAGTAAACTCAGCTGCATCACCATCATGCGCCACCCTTAAATCCTCAGCCCCTGATGCAGGGCTGGTATTCCCAGGTCTCCCGGCCACTGGCTCGGCTCAGGACCGGGTAAACACAGCTGCATCACCACCACGTGCCACCCTTAAATCCTTAGCACGAGGCGCCTAGGTCTGCCACGTTCACGGCTTGACGGCCTCCACAGGTGAAGGCTGACCATACCTTTGGACATCCCTGTATTAGTCAGCAAATCGTGACAAGCTTCTAATGTCTGATGAGTTGGTCATGAGTAAGTGAAAATTTCAAGATGAAGGCAAGTGCAGGCAAAGAGAAGGTACTGAATATACTGAAAAATGGTTGAGCTCTTATACTAAAGTCGCCTGAATGTAAATATTCTGAGATGTTCTGTTGCCTCTCTGTGCTCCCGCTGAGATGCCGCTGTTGCCAACTGACGTTTCCGTGCTCTAAGAGGCATAACAATGCAGCTTCCTAACTCAAACTGTTTAGGACACACGCCAGCACGGATGTGGCATAAACACCCGAGTTTGGGCTGTGCTTCCACCGCACGTCTGTTTCGAAGGAAACCTCAAAGCAAAGACATGGCTGTTGGAACCAGACCCAGTGACAGAGGGGGACTTTCATGCTTTTCAGCCCCAGTTCCACCCAGCGTCCAGGGGACATTCATGGATTTAAGACCTGCTGCAATGAGCTTGCTACTTCTGTACACAAAACTTTATTTTCAACATCTCTCCCTCTATGTGCTACACAGCCACCGAGTTAATCCAAATGATATTCAGTTTCAGAGTCATAATAGCCTGTCATCTCTCCTTTCCCAGGCATGGTCTTGTCAGTATAGCACAGAAATTACTAGCAGGTACAAGGTTCGAAATCGCACTCGACATCCCAGAGGAAGCCTGTCAGGTCTTGGCCCAGCTGACCAAGTTTGATCAAGGGCTAAGCCAAGAATCTTCCAACAGAAATGGCCCTTTGCCTGACAGCTAAATATCTTCAAAAGAGCTGGCATAAAGGCCCAGGACAACAGACTAACACAACTCTCTTTAAAAACCTTGTTGATACTTGAGAAAAAGTGAGAAAGTAAGTGTTCACAGCTCTTGAGTTACTGTCCTCTTTCCGGTCCCCATGTTCAAAACTGAACATCTCCCTGCTAATTATGATGGATACGATGTTAAAAAACCTAATTCCTTTTTTCAAAAGTCAAACCAGAAAAGGCCATTGGGTCTGGAGCTGAACTCCCAAGGTTGGAAAAACTGCAAACTGCCTTGGCTTGCCAATTTCAATTAAATACTTTATGGGGAAAAGTGAAATCAAATACATAAAGTAGACAGGACTGATTCTGTTCAAGCATTTTAAGAAACAAAGGATCAAAAATAAACAAATGCTTTTTTCTAAAAGCCAAAGACAACTAATACTTAAGAGCATTCAGAGCTGCAGGGAGATGAAGGGCTGTTCTTCAGGCCTGACACTGGGGAGTCGCCCGCCCTCCCTCCCCAGGACAGTGAGGACAGCCTGTGCAGGGTTCTTCTCCCGCCTCCCACTGACCAGGAGTGTGGTTCTTGGGCCTCAGGTCACAGAACCTGCTATTTGCTATCCACCACGGTGTGCTAAGAGAATGGGAGGTTGAATAAGACACAGTGCCACCCTGGGCAGCCCAGGTATTCCTCAGTGACAGGCCCCTGTGAGCTGTGCTTCTGTTCTCAGGTGTGGATTTAAGAAACTCTCTTGGGCTCTGCCCAGATCAGTGGGACAGAAGGTGCGGGCAGAGCTGGAGGCCACAAAGCAAGCACCTTCTCACTGCTCGCTGGGTCTTCCTTAACAGTACCATTCAAACTCATGACTTCTGTTTCCTGAAATACGTCACCCATGCCCAGCATATAGAAAATTCTGTCCAGGCCAGGCAGCCTCCTAAAAAGTTCTCTCATTAATAATGAAGACAAGGCCTCCTGTACAATCACCCTACTGGTCCATTTGATAGCACCTTGGAAGCCCATTTAAAGATCCCTGATTTGATTTCTTCCCCTGAACTCAATTTATTAACAACAGCATGAAGTTTATTTTTTATGTTTATTATTATTATTATTTTGAGAGTTGTACTTCCTCACCCACGGTAGAGCCGTGGCATCACAGCTCACAGCAACCTCCAACTCGTGGGCTCAAGTGATCCTCTTGCCTCAGCCTCCTGAGTAACCGGGACTACAGGGTCCTGCCACAACATCTGCCTATTTTTTTTTTTTTTTTTTTAAAGATATGGGGTCTCACTCTTGCTTAGGCTGGTCTCGAACTTGTGAGCTCAAGCAATCCACCTGCCTTGGCTTCCCACAGTGCTGGGATTATAAGCATGAGCCACCACACCAGGCAAGCATAAAGTTTTATTTTATTTATTTATTTATTTTAGTTTTTGTTCATTTTATTTTACATTTTTTCCCTTTTTTTTTTATTAAATCATAGCTGTGTACATTAATGCAATCGTGGAGTACAATGTGCTGGTTTTATATACAATTTGACATATTTTCATCAAACTGGTTAACATAGTCTTCACAGAATTTTCTTAGTTACTGTGTTAAGACATTTATATTCTACATTTAGTAAATTTCACATGTACCCCTGTAAGATGCACCACAGGTGTAATCCCACCTATCACCCTCCCTCTACCCATCCTCCCCTCTCCCTTCCTTACCCTCTCCCCTTTCCCCATATTCTTGGGCTATAATTGGGTTATAGTTTTCATATGAGTTATAGCTTTCATATAGGTTATGGTTTCATAGTAGGGCTGAGTACATTGGATACTTTTTCTTCCATTCTTGAGATATTTTGCTAAGAAGAGTATGTTCCAGCTCCATCCATGTAAACATGAAAGAGGTAAAGTCTCCATCTTTAAGGCTGCATAATATTCCATGGTGTACATATATCGCAGTTTATTAATTCATTTGTGGGTCATGGGCACTTGGGCTTCTTCCATGACTTAGCAATTATGGATTGAGCTGCAATAAACATTCTGGTACAAATATCTTTTTCATAATGTGATTTTTAGTCTTCTGGATATATACCTAGTAGAGGAATTGTAGGATCAAATGGCAGATCTATTTTTAGATCTCTAAGTGTTTTCCAAACATCTTTCCAAAAGGAATGTATTAATTTGCATTCCCACCAGCAGTATAGAAGTGTTCCCTTTTCTCCACATCCATGCCAACATCTCTGGTTTTGGGATTTTGTTATGTGGGCTACTCTTACTGTGGATAGGTGATATCTCAAAGTAGTTTTGATTTGCAATTCTCTGATGATTAAAGATGATAAGCATTTTTTCATGTATCTGTAGGCCGTGAGCCTGTCTTCTTCACAGAAGTTTCTCTTCAAGTCTCTTGCCCAGTCTGAGATAGGATCACTTGTTCTTTTCTTGCTAATACGTTTGAGTTCTCTGTGGATTCTGGTTATTAAACCTTTGTCGGAAACATAACCTGCAAATATCTTCTCCCATTCTGAGGGCTGTCTTCTGGCTTTACTTACTGTGTTCTTGGCTGTGCAGAAGCTTTTTAGTTTGATCAGGTCCCAGTAGTGTATTTTTGAAGCTGCTTCAATTGCCCGGGGGTCCTCCTCATAAAATATTCGCCCAGGCCGATTTCTTCAAGAGTTTTCCCTGCACTCTCTTCTAGTATTTTTATAGTTTCATGTCTTAAGTTTAAATCTTTAATCCAGTGAGAGTCTATCTTAGTTAATGGTGAAAGGTGTGAGTCCACTTTCAATCTTCTACAGGTTGCCAGCCAGTTCACCCAGCACCATTTGTTAAATAGGGAATCTTTTCCCCATTGAATATTTTTAATTGGTTTGTCAAAGATCAAGTAACAGTAAGTAGTGGACTCATCTCTTGGTTCTCTGTTCTGTTCCAGAGATCTACTTCTCTGTTTTTGTGCCAGGACCATGCTGTTTTGATCACTATCGATTTATAGTATAATCTAAGGTCTGATAGCGTGATTCCTCCTGCTTTGTTTTTTATTTCTGAGTAATGTCTTGGCTATTCGAGGTTTTTTCTGATTCCATATAAAACGAAGTATTATTTTTTCGAGATCTTTAAAGTATGACAGTGGAGCTTTAATAGGGATTGCATTAAAATTGTATATTGCTTTGGGTAGTATGGACATTTTAACAATGTTGATTCTTCCCAGCCATGAGCATGGTATGTTTTTCCATTTGTTAACATCTTCAGTTATTTCTTTTCTTAGAGTTTCATAGTTCTCTTTATAGAGATCTTTCATGTCCTTTGTTAGATAAACTCCCAAATATTTCATCTTCTTTGGCACTACTGTGAATGGAATAGAGTCCTTGCTGTTTTTTCAGCTTGACTATTGTTGGTATATATAAAGGCTACAGATTTATGAGTGTTGATTTTGTAACCTGAGACACTGCTATATTCCTTGATCACTTCTAAGAGTTTTGTAGAAGAATCCCTGGTGTTTTTGAGATATACAATCATATCATTTGCAAAGAGTAAAAGTTTGATCTCTTCTGACCCTATATGGATACCCTTGATAGCCTTTTCTTCCCTAATTGCGATGGCTAAAACTTCCATTACAATGTTAAAAAGCAGTGGAGACACTGGGCAACCTTGCCTGGTTCCTGATCTGAGTAGAAATGATTTCAATTTAACTCCATTCAATACGATATTGGCTGTGGGTTTGCTATAGAGGGCCTCTATTAGTTTAAGAAATGTCCCTTCTATACCAATTTTCTTAAAGGGTTCTGATCATGAAAGGGTGCTGGATATTATCAAAAGCTTTTTCTGCATCGATTGAGAGAATCATATGGTCTTTGTTTTTTAATTTGTTTATGTGATGAATTATATTTATAGATTTATGTATATTGAACCAGCCTTGAGACCCTGGGATAAAACCCACTTGGTCATGATGTATAATTTGTTTAATGTGTTGCTGGATTCTGTTAGGATCTTGTTGAATATTTTTGCATCTATATTCATTAGTGATATTGGTCTGTTAAGTTACTTTTCTTCTTGGGTCTTTTCCTGGTTTGGGGATCAAGGTGATGTTTGCTTCAGAGAATAAGCATAGAGTTTTTAAAAATATGTTTTAAAATGTGTTTCTGCTGAGTTAGGCCCCAGTCTGTGTCTCCCAGTGTTTGCCCACTTCCACTGCCCTGGATGTTAAGTGTGAAGAGCTGCCAATTTTCTCAGAAGACATTTAAATGAACTTCTGAAGCCAGGAGCAATTTCCTTTATAATTGACATTAAAAAGTCACATGAACTAGACGAAGGATGGTTGTGAATCACATCTGCCACTGTGCATTGTCTTAAAGTTAAGAATAATCAAGGGCAAAATGGAAGAAAACGTTTATTGGCTAATCCTCAAAACTAGGGGATAATTAAATGCAGGCACATAAATAAGAATATAAACAGAAACGTCTCTTACTCAATTACTCAGATACAGGACAGAGAAGATGTGGGCACACCCACCTTTCAGCATGAAAATAGCGAGACTTCACTGCCTGCAAGACTTACCTGTTCACCTCAGGAGCTGACAGCTTCTTCACTAGACTTCCTGCAAGGATTAGGTCTTATTTACGTGAGTTCAAGGCACAGTCAGGAATTTCAAATTCACTGTTCTGAAAACACCCACTATTAGCTCATTTACTCAATACGCACACTATTTAATGAATCCCTGTTATGTACCATTTAGCTGCAGAAAACAGGACTGGGGGCTAGAGGAGGCTGAGCAGGACGGGGCCCCCCACCGAAGCTTGGGACAGGGAGGTGGAGCACGGGGCCCCCCACTGAGGCTCGGGACAGGGCGGTGGAGCACGGGGCCCCCCACTGAGGCTTGGGACAGGGAGGTGGAGCACGGGGCCGCCCACCGAGGCTTGGGACAGGGAGGTGGAGGATGGGGACCCCCCACCGAGGCTCGGGACAGGGAGGTGGAGGACGGGGCCCCCACCGAGGCTCGGGACAGGGAGGTGGAGGATGGGGCCTACAGGCTGGGGGCCACGGTCTCATCTCCATCCTAAGAGTCTGGGAAGACAGAGAGGCATGACTCAGGGAGAGAACAGAGAGGACTGGCCATTCTGAGGGCACACACTGGCCGCAGGGCAAGGAACCGGCTGGAGGAGGCTGGCAAGGTTACCGGGCCAGGCAGGAGTCTTGACAACACCAGCAAGATTCTGTATCTGATCACCAATAATCAAAAGTGGACGGTCTCTTCGAGTCATTATACACTCCTGTTAAAGCTGCTAAAGTATGCTTGTTAATCATCACAAATCATAAATTTGATGTATCTGTTATATTTGAAAGTCAGCAAATCACCTGTTTATCTGACTATTAATCACCTGCTTCCAATTTAGCTGACACTGGCTATGTGTCAGAATGTCCTGGAAACCTTTGTAAGATACCATTCTTACAGATTTTCCAGGATGGGCACTCAAGCTTCTGCCACATGTAATTTCACCATCTATTCAAGCCCACCCCAGAACTCCAGCTTCACGCCCAGCATATAAATCCTTACAGAGTCAAGCAACTCCAGTAAGTTTGAGACTGACGTTTGTATTTCCCAGTTGACTCTTGCTGTGAATTGTAATGTTTACAAATCCAGGCAAGAGAGCTAAAGATTCCTAACATTTATAGAAGACTGTGCATTTCCCCCCAGCTGGTGGTATTGAACTATGAGAAGTTCACTTGTGGAAAACACCTGTCCCAGGACCTCAAGCAGAAGACTTTAGGGGTCTTACTTGCCTGAGAACATCCCCAAGGGAGGGGGGGTCTCGTTTTAATTTCAAGTCTACATTCTGACTTTTTGGCTTTTTCTTTTCAACACAAGTGGTTACCACATATATGTTTGTATTCATAGATCCCATTAGATATTTCTTTTAAGAACCTGAGATTTGAATACACACAGAAAGAGATCCTTGGAGGATTGTCCGAATTAGGGGTAGATCTCGATTTGTGCAAAGAGAAAGTTGATCTCACATATAAGGCTCCGACAAGTTCTCCTGTGGCCTGAGACCAGCCCCAAACATGTGAGGATGGTTTCTACCTATGCCAAATAAAGGTGGGGCTAATTAATGTTCCAAACTTCCCCATCAGCCAGTCTAAATCAAGGCAGTTTGTATCTCCTCGCCATGCCTGATTTATGCACCTAGACCCTCCAACTCACAAACACAACAATAAAAATGCAGACCGGGGTGGAAATCTGCAAGTACACTTTCTCACTCCACACTAGGTGAAGTGGTTTAGAGAGCTGTCGCTAACACCAAGGGGTTTATTAATAGGCAAAAATTAATTGTATGTAGACTGAATTAATGAGATGGAAAAACATGCACATTTCAGCGAATACAGAGGGGACCAGCCTCTGCCAAGGCATCAGTAATGAAGTGTGTGGGCCACGAGATGAGCAGGAGCGGACTCCAGCAAGCCAGGGTCCTTTTGTGATCACGGGGGCTGGAGGTACTGTTACAAAAATACACTGTGCAGTGTAAACATCAGGCAACTGTTTTGAGCGCAAAGTTGACCCCCGAAGTGTCTTCTGCAGACTGCCATCTACAGATTTATAAATAAATGATTAGATGCAAACTCTCCAGAGGATTTTCCTTTTCCATAGCAATTACAGGAGCAGATTATTACCATTCAAGTAGGGTTCCTGGGCAGGAATCACTCTCTGCTGTCCTCCCGTCTTAAGTTACCATGACAGGAAACCCAATGTTAGCATGTACCGCCAACATTTTAACAAGCCCAGCCAGGACGCACTGAGCGGACATGTTCCTGAGTTAAAATATATTACTGTCAATAATGAACTGAATTAAGAAAGGACGAAGTTTCAAATGTGATCAATGTCAGGGAGTTTTCCATATTTCATATCTGCTCATTGTGGAAGCCACCCTGTGCACAGGAGTCCGATGTTTATGGGGACGTTTTCTCTTGGGTGGTTCTTCACCAGTTTAAGTCATTAAAATGTAAAGTAATGAGGCTAATCAAAGAATAACCAAATAGTATCAAGTTTGGCACATATTTTTCTAGCCTAACCTAAAGTTTCTTTTCTTTCCTAAATTGCATGGGGGGAAAAACCTTTTAGCTTTGGGTCTCACTTCCATCATACCACCCCCTTCCCAGGAAGTCCTCTCTGCTCACGCCAGGCTGCCCTAATTCACAGCAGAAAAGCCAACACCACTCCCTGCTCTCCTAACCATTTTCCTTAAAAAAAAATGGTATGTCGTATAAACACATTTTTTAAAAACTTTATATTTTGAAGTAATTGAAGACTCACTCAACAACTGCTGCCACAGAGACAGACCCCCAGTGCATTCCCTTGGCTGTCCCTCACAAGGCCTTGTCCGTAATCACAGCATGTTCCCAGACCAGGAAGACAACATTGACACAATACCATCAGCTAAACCATAAATCTTATATGAACTCCCCCAGGTTTTACTAACATTTTCTAAATCTTTATAATGAAATTTTAAAAAGTTACTCTTTTAAAAATGAGATTGTACTGTGTGTCTAGACTCGTACTTGCACAGCCCCGAGCAGGACACAGAGCTGTCCCATCACACACAGCCCCTGTGCTCCTCTGCAAGGTCACATCGTCCCCTTACCCCAGTCCCCTCCACCTCAACTCTCTTCTCCATTAGCCTCCGTTTGTCATGTAAATAAAACCACAGTTACTGACTTCCTTTACTCAGCACAATGCCATTTAGATCCATCCAAACTGGATCAACAGCCTATTGAGGCTTTTTTCTATTTTTACTGAAAATACTACACTTCCTGGATGGACCACAGTTTATCGCTCATCTTTGCACATCTGAATGGTTTCCAGTTTGAGGCAAATTACAAATAAAGCTGCCATGGACACATACGTACAGTTTTGTGTGGGTGTAAGTTTTCATTCCTGTAGGGTGTAGGACCAGGAGGAGCTGGGGTGTGTGGAAATAGGACGCTTAACTTTTTGAGGAGCTGTGAGGAGCTGCTGCACTGTCCTTCAGAGGGGCTGGCAGGTGCACCGTGTTGTCTCATGGAGGCTCTGACTTGCGGGTTTCCCTAGAAGGGTGAAGACCTCACCATGTTCTCACCGCCTTCTTCCTCTTTGGTAGAGCACCGTTCCAATCTTATGCCATTTTCTAAGTGGAATGTTTATTTTCTTACTGTTGAGTGTATAGTGTTTGTTACATGTTCTGAAGACAAGCTGGGTGTCAGATAGGGGATGTGCTTTACAGGGTGAGGGTGGGGTCCAGGCCCGTGTGTGTACTGATTTCACACACATACAAGTCCCACAGTTGGCCCTGAGATCTGCTAAGTGAAAAGTGGGTGCTGTATATACATAACGTAGATGTTGTATTCTGTGAATACTGTACCACTGACACTTTGGTTTAAAAAAAAATCCACGTATAACTGAACCCTCACAGTGCAGTCCACGCTGTCCAGGCATAAGTAGACCCTCACGGTGCAGCCCACGCTGTCCAGGCATACGTGGACCCTCATGGTGCAGACCACGCTGTCCAGGCGTAAGTAGACCCTTATGGTGTAGCCCACGCTGTCCAGGCGTAAGTGGACCCTCACGGTGCAGCCCACGCTGTCCAGGCGTAAGTGGACCCTCATGGTGTAGACCACACTGTCCAAGCGTAAGTGGACCCTCATGGTGCAGCCCATGCTGTCCAGGTTACGTGGACCCTCACGGTGCAGCCCACGCTGTCCAGGAGTAAGTGGACCCTCACAGTGTAGCCCACACAGTCCAGGTGTCAGCCTTATCCCCAGTCTGACTTATTTTTTCATCCTCTTTTTACAGGGTCTTATGTAGAAATTCAGGGCAGTGATTTTTTTAAGTAGTGTGTATTTTTTAAAGTAATACACATTATTGATCCTTCTGGAATTCTCTTATTCTGACAAATTCTCAGGATGGATAATATCTCTGAGCACTGAACAGCCACCTCTGCCATCTTTCAGCAGCTGCTGTCAGAGAACAGGCAAGTTCCTGCAGGAAGCTTTGTCCTGTGGGGCAAGAGATGGGCATGCTTCTGAGCAGCACAGAGAAAGCTTGATTTAAGAAAGAAATGCTCTATCATAATGGCATTTAAAATATAATTTATATTACCAGCTCTAATAAATATTTTCCATGTTGCTGTTGGAAGAGTGAGCTCGGTAATTCAGACGTGTGTGCAGCACGCAAGTTGCTGTGGACGCAGCCACCTAGACATGCTTGAAAAAATAAAAAATAAGCGAAGATTCAACAGTCAGAAACCATAAACAGGTCTTCCTGGCCAAGGAAGCCCTGGAGGGGAGGACCCTTGTCACTGGCCCAGCTGTGGAGGACATGCTGACTTTGAAAGGTGAAATGTCTGTGTGTCATGAGAGACCACAGCACTGCTCAATCCCAAATGAGCACATGCCTCACTCTGGAAGAAAACACCCTGGCACCACCAGGATTAGCAGGGCGGAACAGGAATGCTGGCCAGGAAATGCTGGCACATGGCCCTGAGGCACAGCGGCACGGAGGTGGGCCCTGGGGTGCCCCGTGCATGATGCCGCCGTCCTGGAAGGTCCAGGAGACACCACCACCATGCCCAGAAGAGAGACAGAGCTGAGCCCTTGACACTGACCAACACCACAATCCTGGAGAAGCCTGAGAAGCCTCTGGCCACTCAGTATGTCCTCCCTACACCTGTGGGTGGGCACTGGGGCTAAATGCCCTCCACACACATTGCTAAGACTCGTCTTAACATCAGTGACTGAGTTAGTGTTCAAACATTTTGGTAGGAAGGAAGAAGTGACAACAAAATGTTCCAGGGACACAACTCCTGACCCTCGTCCACACCTGGATGTCTTAATGTCAAGGGTAACCACGCACAGATGCCTGGAGAAGGGGGTTTTCCCTTGATCGGTTTTCACAATCACAGCCCTGGACAAGGCTTTATTACAACACAACTACAATCCAGCGCTGGATTCCCAAATCATGCCCAAGAAATAAAATATAAGCCGAGCTGGCCTCCGTGCCAGCAGATTTAACTAGCTTGCCTCGGCCTTTCTCAGCTCCTACAATCCACCAGCCTTAATGAGAATTCACAGAAAGTCTACAAGTCAGTTAAAAAACCTCTTCCTTGTTCTACAATAGCATGTAATCGCTGTCACAAATCGATAAGATATGAATGAGGGGTGTGCGGGGTCGGTGAGGCGCTGAGCTTGTTTGCTGCTGAATTACTGAATTCACCCGGCACAGTGCCGCGGCCCCAGCCTCTCCTTTCTAAACTAGAGCATTTTCCAGCCTCTGAACTTCAACTGTGGGACTGGGGAGTGGAATGATCTGCTCAGTCACAGCAATTTTGGAAAAATTGCTTTTAATTTTGTGACATTTTTGTATTCCCACAAAGTACATAGGAGTGCTCTCCGTAACTATAAAAATGACGTGTTGTCTGGCACTCACGGTGCTCTGACTGGAACTTGCCAAGCCAGGCATTAGGTCTGCTTTCTACAACTAACATTTTTGTTTCAATGGCACGGAGCCGAGGTAAGATGGCTATAAGTCCTCAATGCACCAGTGCTGGAAAAGAAAAAATCTTTCCTTAAAGGATAAAAGCAGAGCTTGGTTTTACTGAGTGACTGTCACCCCAACTTGAAACTTCCCAAGGGACGAGCTGTTACTTCACTCACTGTTAACACAAATATTTCATACACACCTACTGCCGTCTTAGTTACATACATTTCCACGGAAGTCTGCAGACCTTTCTCAAACTGTGCTTTGCCTGTCTCCAGGGACACACAGATATTCCCATGGGTTTGGGACAATGATGCTCATGGGTCAAAAGACATTGCAAGATGCCATAGCTCACTCCTCTGAGGGTCTTGGAGTAAATGACCCTGCTCTAACACTGCCCAACCCACAGCCCCCAGATCTTTTGGTTGCCAGAACTCCCAAGCACACGACGATTGCATAAAAGTTTAGGAAGTCGATACAGCAAAGTGTGACATTTAATCAAACTAAATTTTCTGCACAAACACATTAATCTGAACTGCTTGTGAGAGCTTATAATAAAATCTTATAATCTCATGACTAACATTTCTTTTGTACTAAGAATGTTATAATTCTTTTAAAGGAGACTTAACAGTCCGTTATGGTTCAGCATTATATGTACAAACCTGAGTCTAGTGTGGTGCACACATACCAGGCCGGATTCCACAAACGTATTTGACCCCATAGGTGTCATTAAATCTTACGAAGTGGCTTTTGGCCCAGGCACTAAGGTATTGACTACACTTTTTACACCCAGTTTGGGGTTCAAGATAAATACCTTATAGTTTGTCTCAGTGTTATCTGTCAAAAGATGTATTTTCCCATAAAAGGGAAAAGATGCTTGTTTCTGAAGTAACTGGTAGGCCGTGAGTGGAAAGCATGTCACCTACAGGAGGTTATACTACATAAGCTGGCAAAGTGTCCCCTTGCCCCATGCTGGCAGCCCCCAGCCTCTCACTGGTGATAGCATTCTGGCACCCACCCCTGCTCAGAGCAGGCAGCTGGGCTGGGGTGGCATGGCCTTAGGGAGCACCCCCCAAGAGCAGCCCAGACAAGCACATGCACCTGCAGGAGCCAAAGTCACAGACGGAGCGCAGGCCGATACCAGCACCTCCACCAGCAGCTTTGAGACAGACCACGGCGTCTTTCCAGGTCTCTAATAGCAGTCCAGAGCCCTTTCTTCCTCCTGCTCAGGATTACCAGCAGCAGCTTCCTGCACGGGACCATCGCTGTGCACTTTCCTTGAGCTTCACCTTTTGAATTTTACACCTGGCGCCCCGAGAGAAGCAGTGCTTGACAGTAATGAAGGAGGATGCTGGGCAGGCCTCCGAAGTTACTGCGCATTTGGTGTTCACAACCTGTCAAGGTAACTTTATGACCTCACAGCCAGTTGCTATAATTCTAATAATGACCTGCAGACACCAAAAGAATCTAAATTTATCACTGCTCCTCTTATGGCCACCACTGGCCTCATCAAAGAGCAGGAGGCTCAGCTGCCGGTGGTGATGCTGGTGCCCCAGGAAGCCAGACTGACAGTTGGTAGTGCTGGCTGTGGCCGGAACGGCCTGTGCCTTTACCCCCGCCTGGCCTGACGCCCTCACTGGCCTGGGTCTCCACAGTGGGCAGCCCCACTGAGGCCAGCATCTCTACCCAGCAGACAGGGTTGTTTTGGTGGGTCATGGATGTTTCAGTATGATGTTTCCAGCAGTATGATGTTTCCAGGTGCACACTGGGCAGGGCAAGTCTACCGGGGTCAGCAGGAGGCAGGCACCGTGTTGAGACTCCATGTCAGGCACGGGCTGCAGGGAGACCGGGAAGGATGGGCCCTTGACTTCAGCTGACATGCGATTTTCTTTTCCTCACTATCAGATGTGGGCGTTGCCTGGAGACTTGTCACGGCTTCCCTTTCAGAGAAACAGAAATGAGATGTGGCTGCAAAGTCCCTGCGTGGCTCTTCTATGCTGTGTGGAGATTAGTGGGGAAGTTAGGGATTTGCTGATTTACCGTAACCTTGGGAACCAGGAAAGCTTACCGTGTTAGCATATCCCAACTCAGGTCAATCCAGAAAAAGAATGGTATACGTAAAATTGTTAAAAATTACAAACATGCCTGGTGTGATGACTCAGACCTGTGGTGGCAATGGCTCAGAAGGCTACAGCAGGAGTATCACTGAGGCCAGGAGTTCGAGACCAGCCTGGGCAACATAGCAAGACCCTATCTCTAAAAGTAATGAAAAAAAAAAATTAGCCAGCCATCGTTGTTCACACCTATAATCTCAGTTACTTGGGAGGCTGAGTTGGGAGAATCACTTCAATCTGGGAGTTCAAGGTCACCATGAGCTATGAGTAGGCCTTTGTATTCCAGCCTGGGCAATTGAGTAGGACTTTGTAGCTAAATAAAAATTAAAAATTATAAATAGAAAGTTATAAGTCACAATGGCAAAAGCTGAAAAAAATATTTGCATGGAATGTGTTTTTAAAAAGATGTGTGTTTTGGGTGGTGCCTATGGCTCAAAGAAGTAGGGCACCAGCCCCATATGCCAGAGGTGGCAAAAAAAAAAAAAAAATTGTGTTTCATATAAAGCAATTCCCATCAAAACTTGCCACACAGGTCTTGTTCCTCCTGGACCATCACAGACCACATCTCACAGCCACTTTGTCCTAGGACGGTCGTCACTAACATGCTGATGGTGGGAACAGCTTTGGTTCCCCAACTTGCCATCGGTGAGAGGGTCACCACTGCACACTTACTGAGGACCTTGGGGACGCCAGTACTTTTCAGTGTTTTTATGCTAAAGAAAAATACACTCTTAGGCAGTGTCTGTTGTTTTTTGAAGCTAAACAGATCCCATTCACCAGGCGTAGAAAGTGCAGCTCTGTGTACCAGCCTCTTCACTTCCACACCCATCACATCTGCACCTGTCAGCTGTTTACCAAGGAATTCCCAGTGAGACAGAAAATCTCATGTCCTCTTGTGCTTTTTCTACAGAAGAGTAATTCTTAATGGCTTCTTTTATTTAAAAGAACCCATTTATCAATTTAAAAGTGATTATGATGATCAAATGATAGTTATTCGCTAAGCAGAACGTAACTCCCGCTGCAGGCCACACCACGTGCGGAGCCCGATGTGGCCGGAACCTCCCAAATGCACCATCGTCCTGATTCCACTCAGTTCTATGGGAACCTCCACACCTTCAGTGTGAGAGCACTGTCCAGACGGAGGACGGCTGGCTCTGCTTGCTCTTCTCTTCCGAGCCAGGAATCCTCCCTTTGGGGCAGCTCACGGCCTCAGCCCTCAGCCTCCAATGTTCCTCATTCCCTCCCACACGCTCATGTGTACTGGGCCATGGTGACACAGTGATGTGATGTGGCCAGGACCTTGCAGAGGCTACTGCAGAGCACTGCCCACTCCTGATACCTCCCAAGTTGTGGCTCCAGGGAAGGGGACCAGGTGGCATGGTGAGGAGAGTGGGGCTGCTGCGGCAGGGACACATGCTCTGGTGCCCCCCTCCCGACATTCCTGCCAGCCTGGCACTGCCATCCTCCCTCTTGCGCAGACACCACTGTTGCTAACCTGTCCATCCTCCTCCTCTGACACAGGCCCTCTCCCCTGACGCTCTCGTCCTAGGGGATCACAGCAGTGGCCGTTAGGTGAACGGCTCTTGAGCCCCACCTCTGACCTGTGTGCTGGCTGGTCCCATGGGCCCCAGGAAGTGCAGGCCAATGCTGGAGAGCCATTCCTGCCACTCCCAGCCTCTCGCCAATTCCCTTCATGACGGGGGCTCTAGTAGTGAGGTCACACGTGCCAGCACTTGGGCCCTCCTGCCACTGCCTCTGCCTCCCATCTATACACAACGTAGTTTTTGATGCCAACTCTCTCAAACCCGTCCATTTGTTGGTGTCACTAATTCCCCCTGTTTGTCTACTAGTCCAAACCCCATCATCTCCTGCCTATACCACTATGATGACCAGTAACTGCCTGAGTCTGGCTGACCTCCCCAGATCCAGAGTGTTCTCTGTACTCCAGCCAGGTGGCAATTGAAGCCCAAACCCCACTGCAGTGGCGCTTGGCTTCTCCATCTGAACAGTGTCCTAGCGTGTGGGTCCCTTGCTGCCATCGGGCCCTCACTGCACTCTGCCTGCCAGGTGGCACAGAGCCCACGGTTCCCTTCCACATGTCCTGACTGCACCATGTGGCCCTCAGACCTCACCCACGCTGGTCTCACGCACTACCTTCGTGTGGCTCAGATCTACTCAAAGGCTGCTTCTCAAGAGGCCGCCTGTGACCCTGGTGGACGCACCCATGATGCCTGGCAGTGCTGGGCAGCACCTCCCTCACTATTGTGGGCAATTCCTTGCTCACTACATCCTGAACGTCACCCTTCTCCACGGCACTGTGGGTCCCAGGCAGGCAGGGAGGCCATGTCCTTGCTCTCATAGGGATGTTCCTACCACAGATCCCAACACACATGTGCGCCAGGAACAACGGCCCACAGGGGCCCAGGAAAGAATGTTCATGACACAGCCCGGGGCTGCTAATGCTGGGGGCATCCTAGTGGCTCAACCACCCCTCAGAGTGGTGTCATGAGAGGACCAAAGCCTCCGAGGTTTTCCCAGGCATCCCAGAAAATTCTTTCATTTTTCTTTTGGTGAAAAGTTTTCTCACTTTTCAGTATTGTACTCTGTTTTGGCATGTGGGAAACTAAAGAGAAACCTTCCCGCCCATCCATGGAAGGCCTGCTCTCAAAGACAAGCAAGGGGCCACAGAGCAAAGGACGTTCAGAGGTCAAACAGAGCAAGCACGGGGCCAACTCCAAACCAACAGGCCAACCCAGCACATCCTTATAGCAGATTACCAATTAATAGCAGCATCCGGTTCCCACCCGAATATGTGTGGCTCGGGAACACTACAGTGATACAGCTTCAACGTAATAGTGCGGAGTTTATGTTCATTTTAAAGAATTAGTAGCCTCATAACTGGAGTGAAGAAGCATTTGAGTAGTTACAAAATTGAATGACTTTGGTCCCAAAGCAATAGGCTTTAACATCTTACAATAGCATTGAAGAATTCTTGCATTTAGTTTACTAAAAAAAGATAGCAGCAGCAAGTTCATATGTATTACAGATAGTGAAGATTAGGGCAGTGTCTTCAGAGCCAAAACCATTGCAGTGCATACAGGCCTCAAGCATTTAAAGTTCAGCTGATCTTTCAAACACAAACAGAAGTGATCACACTGCTGCTTTAAATCAATGCACTAAAATATTTAGCAAGACTTGTGTATAAAGGATTAGGTTTAGGCAATAAGGTCTGAGTTTTTCCACAAGCTTCCATTGAGATTTTAACACAAGTCATATTTAGTAAACATACATTAATTCACATTAAATACCACACAAAACCTCATTTCCTATGGTTAGAGCTGGCATCCAAAAATTCATATATCAATTAGATTTTCACTTCCCACTAATTTGATTTCTTCAACTAATATATCCAGGCTCAGAGAACCTGCAACCTCTGTACTGGCTTCAAGCCAATTTGGGATAGAACCACAGGGCTGCCGTTGGGTCTTGCCCACCTTCCCCGAGGAGCTGGACCACCAAGGCAGGGTTGGCATCAGCCTGGCCTGGTGCTCAGCCCCGTGTCCGCTGGGCTGGGATGCGGGGCAGCAGCTTTGTGAGGAAGACAGCAAGAACTGAGCCTGTGGGGTGTGGGGTGGCTGCCGTGTAAAGTTCTGTTGTGGTGCAGAAATGCTCTATGTTCCTGGGAGAAGATGGGGGGGTGGGCGGGGCTGAGAGAAGGGTGGGCTTTTTGTTTGTTTTTACTATGAAAGCATTTTTTGTTTTTCTAAGTCGGGATGTGAGATTTGAATGCACATCTGGTGGGTCACATAGTAGGTGCAGACAGCGATTAACTCTGGGTAGGGGCACAAGAGGAAAAGCAGGGAGAGAACGCCAGGCGCCGAGAGGCGGCAGACCCTGCCCTGTGGGCCTGGCGAGACCCCGTATCTTGGGGAGGAACACAAATGGCCCCTCTGCAGGAGGGAGAGCTGTCACCAGACCCCAGCCCAGAGGAGCAACAGGTCTGCCCCCCAAGACTGCAGCCAGCTGATGCCAGACCACGACGGGAGGGAGGAACACATCCTTCCAGGCAACACCCACGCTTCAAATGTAACAACATGGCATAACGTGAAAAAATAAACTAGACATGTGAGGAGATAAGACAACAGGAACAAAACCCAGCAGAAACCAAGACTAAAGACAGATCACAGGAATTCCAGATGCTGGAACATAAAATTACTGCGCTTTACTACACTGAAGTAGAAAGAAGCGAAGACTGCAAAATTCAAGGACTGGAAGTATTTTTTTTTTTTTGTAGAGACAGAGTCTCACTTTATGGCCCTCGGTAGAGTGCCGTGGCCTCACACAGCTCACAGCAACCTCCAACTCCTGGGCTTAAGCGATTCTCTTGCCTCAGCCTCCCGAGTAGCTGGGACTACAGACGCCCGCCACAACGCCCAGCAATTTTTTGGTTGCAGTTCAGCCGGGGCCGGGTTTGAACCCGCCACCCTCGGTATATGGGGCCGGCGCCTTACCGACTGAGCCACAGGCGCTGCCCCTTAAAATGAAAATACTAGAATTCAGAAATAGCTGAAATAATATGAATGGGTTCAAACCACATTGGGCATAGTGGAAAAGAAAACGAGTGAACGGTTAGAACAGAAGAAATATATACAATGGATCACACAGATGCAAAATAATGTGAAAAAGTGGAGAACACGAAATGCGGAAGATAGTGACGTGCGCTGGGCGTGTCATGGGCTCACAGAGGACACGCGACAAAACGATGCAAAAACAACACGTGAAGAGACAAGAGATGAGAATTTCTTAATGCCACTAAAAGGTTTCAAGGTACAGATTCAGGGAGCCCTATGATCTCAAAGTAGGATTAAAAAAGACATTATGCGGGTGGCGCCTGTGGCTCAATGGAGTAGGGTGCTGGCCCCGTATGCTGGAGGTGTTGGGTTCAAACGCAGCCCCGGCCAAAAACTGCAAAAAAAAAAAAAGAGACATTATGGCACACAGCTGTACAGCCAGCTGACTTCTCAAGAACAATGCAGGAACATGAGAAGCGGGGTTGGGGGCGGGGGGAGAGGCACAGTGCACGTATCTCTCTGCATTCTGAACAAAATAACTGCAAACCTACAACTCCAGCCCAAGAAAAATATTTCTTAAAGACAAAAGTAAGATTTCTTTTTTTTTGGGGGGGGGGGTGGTAACCGCCAAACAGAATTCCTCACTGGCAATCCCACATGAAAGAAGATACTTAAAAGTAATAGTGTGCTAACACGTTTACCTGGCCTTGCAGACTAGCTGTGCCTCCAGATGTGTACTGTTTAAAAAGATGACTGATATAAAGGACATGAAACACGGTTTACAAACAGTAGGATAATCAAACTTTTTACTGTAAATTCCATACAGCCAACTGCTTCTCAGAGTGCTTTTGTTGGTATTTGGCAAACTCTTGGGCACATAACCAACCGGCAGTTGCAACTGACAAACTTAGTTCAGCATGAAAGCTGCTAAGCAGGTGAGGTGAAGTAGTTGAAAATATAAGAACACTGTGTGTTTGGCAAGGACACAAATGTCTTCTTTGCTGAATCAGATAATCTTCACTACCAGAAGAACATTTAAATTTTTTTGCTATTCAAAATGTAATGACACATACACAACACTGTTTAAAATTAATGAGCACATTAGTAACATCTTCATCATATTAAGTATAGACAAAGGGCCAGCTACACTAAACACTTGTCATTTTAGGGGCCGCACTGTCTCAGTCACAGCTATGGGACTGCCCTTGAGGCCTGAGAGCAGCCAGGGACAAGACACAAACAGAGGAGTGTGGCTGCGTCACAATGCTGAACCCAAGAAAGATGCTCAGCCTCAGGCCAAAGTTTACAGTTCTTGGTTTGACTCTGGACAATCAAAGAAGGCTCTAATTAAAAGCATTTGCTAATTGCTGTTATGTAAACACCTCCTCCCCCACCCACACACAAAATCAGAGCTGACTTCAAGCTACCAGTGTAACACTGAGTGTACAGATGACAGGATTCTCCGTACACCTGCATAAAAATGGCTTCAAAGGCATGGACAGCAGTAAAATTAGTACAATAATGGGAAGGGATAAGTTCTGAGTATGTGTTGCCTTTCAAAACTTAACATATGTAACTGTGAATGTATATAATTTAGTTTTCAGCCATGAGTATGTTTTAACAATCAGCTCATAAAATTCTTGTAAATTAAATCATTGCCTCTTCTGAGGTGCTCTGAGCTGGCTTTGACTTTCCACTGCTTAAAAGGTATTCTTTAGACAGAAGGAACATTATGAAAGAAAGCTAGAGATACAGAAAGGATAAAGAGAATAAAAGTGGTAAATCTTCATATAAATCAGACGAGTATTTTTAAAGTCAGGTTTACTGAGGGAAATTTTACGTGCTATAAAATTCACCCTTTTCATATGTAAAGTTCAATGAATAATGACATATATACAATCAAATATAATCATATAATCACCATAGCAATTAAGGTGAGAGAACCAATAGTTTGTATCTTTCAATGATTCTCTCCATTTCATCTAATTATCACATCTATTAGCATAAATGCTTATATTTTCGCCTTTATTTCTCAATGTCTATAGGACCTGCACTGATCTCCCTTTTGGGTAAAAGTCTGGGGAATTTGTTCTCTCTCATCGGTCTGGTTAGAATTTTATAATTTTCACTGATTTCTTAATAATTGGAACAACCTATTGGTTTCCTAGATTTTCTGTATTTTTGTTTTCTGTTTCTAATATCATTAATCCCTAGTCTTTATTATATATGGTCTTTCTTCTACTTGGTTTCAGTTTACATTTTCTCTTCTCTTTGTAGTCTCTTACATCGGAAGCTAGATCAAAGGTTGGCAAATTATAGTCATGGCAAAAGATTATTTTCAAAGAACGGATTTGAAATCCAAAGCAAGAACAAAATTTCCAAAACAACGAGAAAGCTGAGAAAATACAGATTCAGTACAACCTGAAGTGGAATCTGCTAAGATGTGCTATAAGTGATGGTTCTAAAAATGTGTGAGGTAGAAAAAGGATTCAATGGACAAATTGACAAAGCTTATTAAAACAAAGTTTATGCTTACTTTTTACATTACCTACTAACAGGCACTCTGCAGAAAATAGGAGAAGCTATCGTGTATTACTGAAAAAATGTGATCAACAGAGTCCTGCATTTGCTCTCCTGGACTTGACCACGATCAGTTCTGTGAAATTTTATCAGAAACTAAAGCTGGATATCCCGAAATACTCTATCATAAAAACTTCAATGGCTTAGCAGCGGTGGTAAAGTCTTACTGCAATTTTTGTAGTTCAGGATTGATATTTAAATTTCTCTAAATCAGAAGAACTTCTTTTAACTCTTTCTATCAAACACTAAATAGCTTTTGTAAATCGGCTTTTGCTATAGACTTATAATTTTTTAATAAAGTCAGTCTAAGCTTAGAGGGCAAAACAGCTCTTATATGCTTAAAATGCAGGGAAGTTATTGTGATAACAAGCAACAAGTAAGTTGTAAGAAATGTGAAGTTGCTTCATAGGCTTCCCAAGATCTCTACTCCTACAAATTTACAGAGGAATAATTTCTGAGCAAAAACAATGGTTCTTAGCAGGTTTCTTTTTGTTTGATTGTTTTGGTTTTGGTGGGGGGAGGTGATAGTGTTGGGGAAGAAATCCCAAAACAAGTACAATGAACATTTCCTTATTTTAAAATCTTTTTAACTGTACAATTGAAAAACTCCCACCTAATCTTTAACTGGAGATTATTAATTTGCTGTGTAATACCATGCTAACATGAATGCCTTACAAGTAATAAAAATGTTCAAATAAAATGTGTGTGGACTGCTATCACAAGAAAATTTATTAAATAAAAAATAGGAAAAACAAGAGAAAAAGCAATAAAACCAAAAGTGGGATCTTTGGGAAGATGAATAAACAGATCAGGAATAAAGGAGATTGAGGCCAGGTACAGTGAGAGGCTGAGCTGGAAAGATCGCATGAGCTTAGGAGTTTGAGGCCAGTCTGGGCAATATAGCAAAATTCCATCTCTTGTGGGGAGGGGGGTGGTAGAGAGAGAGAAAGAGATATTGAATGCTTGCTCTGTAAAGCTCCAAAGCAAATAACATGTCTGTGTTCGTCACTTCTACTGAACATTGTAGTGAAGTTCCAGCCAAACTAAGTTGATTAAAAAAAGACCAAAGATTGGGCGGCGCCTGTGGCTCAGTCAGTAAGGCGCCGGCCCCATATACCGAGGGTGGCGGGTTCAAACCCAGCCCCGGCCAAACTGCAACCAAAAAATAGCCGGGCGTTGTGGCGGGCGCCTGTAGTCCCAGCTGCTCGGGAGGCTGAGGCAAGAGAATCGCTTAAGCCCAGGAGTTGGAGGTTGCTGTGAGCTGTGTGAGGCCACGGCACTCTACAGAGGGCCATAAAGTGAGACTCTGTCTCTACAAAAAAAAAAAAAAAAAAAAAGATCAAAGATTTAGGAAACCTGACGATCCTATCATTTTAAAATGTTCTTATAAAGAAAGCTGCAAGTCAACATGCTTTCAGCAGCGCACGCCAACAAATATTTAAGGACACGCTAAACATTGATCACAATAGATCATCTATATTTAAATGTCTCATCTATGTAATAAACCTGACAGAACCTGTGAAGTGTCTGCAGGAAAAAGCCATGAATGATTTATAAAAATTAAGAAAACCTCAATACATGGAAAAATAGAACATGTCCACTGATTTGCCCCCAAACAGTGAGGATGTCAGTTCTCCTCAAACCAACTATAGAGTCAATGAAATCTAAATTCAAAAATAAATTTTTAAAATTACTCTAAAATGTGACAAAATGATTCTGAAATTTACATGGTACTGGAAATGTTTTGGTCAAGAATAATGAAACAGATGTAAAAAGAGGAAATGAAATGATGGAAAAAAAGCAGAGCTATTGCATAAGCCAATCGAGGGGGAGAAAAATGGAACTGGCCAATAAACACAAAAAAGGTACAGATCTCAATAGTTATCAAAAAAATATAGGCTTTTTTGAAAAATAAGATATTTTAGAAGTCTTCTATTTGTAGAAATGTGGAGAAATGGACGTGTTCTTATTATTGAGAAGGGTCTGTGGGCTGTAGCCACCAAAATGTCCCTGTCCACACCCTCTGACCTGGCAATTCCACTTCTAAGAGTCTGTCCCACCGCAACAGAAATACTTACATATAGTGCAGAAACATGGCTGTGAGTGAAGACGCAGAACACTGGAAAGCACAAGTTGGAAATAAGCTTAACTTCCACTCAAAGCTGGGAGGTTACTAAATTACAGTAGCCTGTGATACAGAACAACGTGTGGCTATGGAAAGCCGTGGTGCATGACGAAGTTCATGTCCTGCTCACAGAAGAACATGCCGTGCACTTTTCTGGTAAAGGCAGGGAAGAACAGGGAAATTTACAACATTAGAAATAGATTCACAAGGTTTCTTTCCCAAGGACTAAAATTGATTGCCTCTGGAAAGATTTTATTTCTATACTCCTATGTTTGGTGTTTTTAAAATAATAAACTTGTGTTACTTTAAAAAATTTTCAAGTCAAAGAAAAGAAAACCATTGTGAAAATCAACACTGACACACGAGCATTCCCCAGTAAGAGATATTCCTTGCTCCAGCCACGTAAACTGTTGGTGGTGGTGGGGTGCGGGGGCCTTCCTGTCTGTGAACAGAAAAGGCTTCTTCAAGTATCACCCCATAACCTAAGCATGAGCATTAATCTCGCATTATGGCAACACGGGGCAGAGCCCAGAAAGATGGAACCAGGTCAGACAATGGTGAGATGACCAGTAAGCGGGGTTTGCGGGAGGGAGAAGCTGCCCCTTCCTTAGCAGGTGTCCCCGTGGACCCTGCCTGGAGTCCTTGGTCTTCTCTGAGCTGCTCTGTAACTGCTTTTTTAAATTTCACATTTGGTGGGGGGGGGGGAACAGGTTCCCCAAGATGCTGAGCTGCACAGTACTCTCAAACCGTCTATAAAACCAGTGTATGGTGCCCCATGATCGCATTAATGTACACAGCTATGATTTAATAATAAAAAAAAAAGAAACGGTTCCAGGGGCCCCGGTCGCACTAGAGACACTGCTGCTGCTTATGGGGAAATCCCACGGGCCCCTCCGCCAAGCACACAGCCCGGTGCTATCGAAAAGTGAAGGCCATATTTTAGCTGCAAAACGATTTACACTAGCATGCGTTCTGGGAAATTACAGAGGAGGATTAATAAATGAGCTCTCAGAGGTGAAACCACAACTGGCAGCGAAACGAAAAATCTGAATTGGGTGAAAGTGGGAGAAGAGAAAGGGGGAAATTGGAAAACTTCGTCCTGAGAAGGCAGACAGCTGGAATCAGGAGCAAAAAACCCCGACACTCTGCACAAAATGATTGTTCACTAGTTTAGGAGAAAAGAACCAAAGGCCCACAAAAGTTTTCCACCCACCAGGCAAGAAAAGGGAGAATAAGGCCTGGCCTTCCAGCAGCTAATAACGCAGAGGTCAGAGAAGGGAAGGAATCTGGGCGGCGGCTGTGGGCCCCCCGGTATCCAAACATCAGATAATACCTATACATGCTGTGTTTGCCATTACAAAGCTAAAAGAGAGTCTATCTTTACAGAGGACTTTGGTTCAATTTAAATTTTGTTTTTGCTTCTGTGGTACCAATCTACAAACATGAGAACGTTTTCTCTGAAGGTTAACACTGTTCCAGAAAAAGCTTTCTTGGTGGCTGCTCATGGAGTATTTCAGGATTAAACTATTCTTTAAAATTTCCTACTCTCCCACCAGCTACTCGGGAGGCTGAGGCAAGAGAATCGCTTGAGCCCAGGAGTTGGAGGTTGCTGTGAGCTGTGTGAGGCCATGGCACTCTACCGAGGGCCATAAAGTGAGACTCTGTCTCTACAAAAAAAAAAAAAAAAAAAAAAAAAATTTCCTACTCTCATTCATCGTTAAATAAATAATGCCAGTAGCCTCGGAACTACAGGATGTGGGCTTTGGGTCTGCTCTCACAGACAAGTGCAACTGCCCGTGCTCTCAGGACAGTCTGCTGCGAGCCTCACTCAGAAACGCTGCTGGGTATGGGGCGGGGGGCGGCTCTGCTCTGCCTCTAGCACGTGCATGTGGAAAACCACCCAACAGAGACAGCTATATCCAAGTATTTTCTGAAACAAGAACATGAAATGATCAAAATGAAGGATTTTTGTTATTGCTGCAACCACAAAATTCGAAATGAGAGTTTAATTCGAAATTAAAGTTAAATGGTACCTATGCTATAGATGACGCAAAAATCTACACAAGGACTCACAGCCACACATGGGAACTGGGCAACGCCACACCCTACAGCAGTCCCCAGGGGAACTTTCAGCATCTGGGTTAAGTTCCAAAGCTACAGCAGGGAAAAACATTCAAGGACAGGAGGGCCCTGTGCGGACCACAGGGTGTTTGTAAACAGAGGCCGGAATTCGGCAAGCCAATCAGGTTAATCAATTATGACACAGAAATATGGAATTAATTTCATTTCAATCAACTAAACTTACTTTCTTGAAAGATAATTTCTTCCAGGACATGTCAAATCACTGCAAAACTCCAGCGCTTACAGTGAGATGCTGTTTTCAAAAGCAGGGTAAGCTTCAATTCTCAAAGCACGATATAGGATATTTGGATATGTGAAGAACTCATTGATGTTAATGGGAATAACATGGACTTTCTGAGCAAGATTTTCAAATGTAGGGGTTAAAAATCCTATTGAATTAGAATCAAATACGTCTCTGAGAAATACCAGCATACCAGGCGTGTTCTGGGGGTCACTTGTCATTCAGCACTTTGGTGTTATTCTTGGTGCATATTTTATAAAGCAGAGTAGCAAATCTGTGTCCCCTCTAGCCAGGCAGGACAAGGCAAGGCTGTGTGCCACCCATCAATAACAGCGCGGTATCAGTCTAAGGGCTGTTCTTCTCCCTTCCAGACCTCCAGGGCAATCACCTGTAGAATTATCCCATCTGCTTCAGTGAGAGCCCAAAGCCCAATCTTCCATTTTAGCTCCTTAGTTGGGGTTCATAGAAGAGGGTAAAAAACTCCACAATTAGGCCTTTTTTTAAAAAAAGGCAAAAAACAGAATAACAGGGCCAGGGATTCACTTCGAGGTTTGAAAGATCCCCAGAGATTTGATGGTCTTTAGGGGAGGGAGGGAAAAACTATTTTCAACACCACATTAAATATATATTTACAAGAATTTTCTCAGCCAAACAAAATAGTACAAAGGTGCCAATTAGGGAAGGGGCAGCTAAGGCCGTGCACTCAAGGGATGGGGGCTGCTCATGCTGAGGGTGGGAAATATTCCTATCTCAGCATCTCCATGACAACGAGGGCTGCCTGAAATCAGGCCACGCTCCCAAGGGTCCATGTGAAGACCTCTGTACCCGGAGAGACCACAGCATGATTGGGTTCCCTTGCTGTGTGGGGACTGCTGGCCGCTGTCCCCGGCTCAGGCCTCTCCTCTGGGCTGTCAGAGGCCACTTGTTGGTGGGCCCCGGTGGTGACCGTTGAAAATTACACTGTCCCTCACTCCTGGCTTTAGAATTCCTCACCACTCTTGTCAGCACCCTGCTTTGAAATACATTTTACTTGTTTATTCTTCCTCTGGCCCGCCCCACCTCTGCCCCTAGCCAAGATCATAAGCACCCTCAGGGCAGGGATTTTATCTGTCTTGTCTCAGGGACCCGTGTCTCTAGAAGGCAGCAGGTCCTCATCAAGTATTTTTAAATCAGGCAAACAAAGCTGGTGTGTCTCTGGAGTGTTTCATAAAGAACTGCTCACCAATAAATAACTAGTCACACAAGTGAGTATTCCTGAATTTTCAATGGACTCCATCAGAGGAGGAAGAAAATCTGCCAGAGAAACAGGCTCTGGGGACAACAGTTTGTGCCAAGCACGGCGGGTAAACACAGGTAAATCCCCAGGACAAGGCGTTTGTCCCCAGATGATTCACATTCCACGGGATTCTTTATAAAACCCAGAACTTAGTAAATGGTGGCAAATCCTGAACCTAATTCACAAAGCTCACCTAACTCCCAGGAAGTCTGCCGGCTTTAGACATTCAGAAAATGAAGTGTCACTCCTTTTGCTGTCTTGCAGGTGGAAGATCTTTTGGGTTAGTTACGAAAGCGTTTATCGTGTTGTTTCTATGGAACATACTAAGGTGAAGTTTGGTCTGAGGGTTGTGGTAGAAACTCCTTCCTAGGAAGGGGATGCTGACCACAGCTTCCAAAGCTCTCCTTGCCCCAAGGAAGGCAGCATCGAAGGCCTTTGGAAGGGACAGCCCTCCAGCAAGATTCTCAGTCCCCCACCCCGTGTTCATCTTGCAGATGGATGGTGGCACATGTGTCACCCCCTGGAAAACGCACGGACCTGTGTGTGTGTGATGTGCTTCTGTGAGATTGAGAGGGAGCATGAAGGGAAAACCCAAACCTGCCCACCATGAAATTCTCTCGCTCATCTAATGACAACCTCCAGCTATCCTGGGGAGCAGCTCCCCTCCTGCCTTCACTGTTAAAAAATGATTCACGTTTATCTTCTCTTCACAGGATTACGAAGTGCTCTACAAGCCCACCTGTGTTTATTCATGCCAGTCACTGCCCCCAGACAAAGCACATGCGGAAGAGCACGGACAGCCACCGAGAGCTCTCACTACAAGGGTCACAGGACACAGCCAAGGCCCGGACTCTAAAACCCAACTGGGCCGACTGCCATCTGCCCTCCCTGCCCTCCCCAGAGCGTCAGCTTCAGCACCTCAAAATCAGACTGTGTAGTTTTTGAAATGATAATTTGTGGAAAAACATGTCTCTTTTTGCCAAGAAACTCCGGGGAAACAACATCTTAAGACAAATAAACATTGACTTTGAGCCACATAAGACACTTCCAGAAATGGCCCCTCACGCCATGCCAGGCAGGGCCAGGCCTTCGTACACAGAGGAGCCACAGGGAACCCCACAGCCCCCCGGCTCTGCCCAGAACCTTGCGGGGCCTGAGGGTTGACGAGCAGCTTCCTTGGCTATCTCCTTCAGCATGAGGAGTGTCCCAGGCCTTCCCAGGTGACTGCACCTGGTCACTGCTTGAAGGCTGCCAGATAGGCAGGCGAGTCTCTGCAGGAGGACAGGGATGAGGGGACAGTACCCACCCTCCTGGTCCGGCTGTACACGCCCTTCTGCTGCTCCAGACATCTCCTTAGTACAAGCAATTTTTGCAAGCACACTAGGTGATGTCCACTGATGTTCAGGAAACCTCACTGCTGAGTTAGGAGGAGGGTAAGTTTCTTTCTTAGATATTTATAAAAGCAAGTGACCCAGGGTGGCCTGTCCATCTGCCACATTCTCACCCTCAGGTCACCCTGGGTATAGCCCTTACCTGGGGTCAGCAGTGACCAATGCAGGCTGCTGTCTTGACAATGCAGAGGTAGGAGTGTGGTCCTGGGGTCCACCAGCTCCACCCACATCTCTTGAGGTCCCTCTACCTGCTCCCCGGCAGCGGGGCCACCCTCCCCTCTGCTCCGGGGCCTCTGACAGAGGCTATGTGGGCACACATCAGAACCCTCCCTTTCCAGTCACAGTCCCCCCTGGGAGGTCAGACAGTTCCGCAAACCCGAATGGCCACAGCTAGTTTCTTGAAACCTTTTCTCTCAAGTATCCATTGGCGAGGCTCCGCACCTGCGCTGAGAGAAGCCAGGTCCACACTGCTGGCCACTGCCCACCAGCTTCTGAGCTCCCAGTCTCCCAGAGAACGCCAGCAGGACTTTTAGGTTAAGATGTTAATGGACATTCAGCTCAGTTTGGAGTTAGCATGGCCCAGAAATTGGATTAAGATAACTTTTTTGTTTTCCACTAGGGAAATCTGTTTTCCACAGATCTCAAATGTAGAATTCACACCCAGCGGCACCGTTTCTTTCTTTTGGTAGGTGAATCTCGTCTTTAATGAAACCGTATCTTAATGAAAAGCTTCTGGCCTGAGTCCTCTCTGCAGCGGGTGGCCTCTGGGCATGACAAGTGACCACGCCCCTCCTCAAGCCAGTGTGTCACACAGCCCGGGGTTCTCATGGGAGGCTGCAGCTTTCACCTGGCAGAGGATCTGATAGACAAATACGTCTGGTCAAACGTAGCAGATGAAGGTACAAACGGTATAAAAAGGGGCAATTTGTTCTCTATGGTAAAAACCACTTAATACCTTACATCTTGCTCTGCCGTTGAACATTTCTATAAAATGCTTTTTAAAGAAAGGTTTTCCTAGAGTCAAATGACCTTTAAAAAAATCCACTCACACTAGTTCTTTCTTTAACTTATTAGTCACATGGGACCACCACATTACTAATTAATGCATAAAAGGAGCTATCTAAAGGGCTTATGGTGTTGCTGGAGGAGAAATAAGCATCTAGGGGCAGGCTTGCGCCCAGGAGGGTCTGTCTGCTCTCAGGGTGGGAGCCTGAGGCTGGGCACCCTCGGCAGGGCTTCCAGGGATACCCCTGCAGACCGCCCTGAATCAAGCCGCAAGGGAGGGTACCCAGGAAACTCTGGGAACAAAGCTACCCAGGCAGTGCAGAGGTCAGCATGCAGGAGTAACAGAGAGGTGTGGGGCACAGCGAGAGGGGGGCCAGGGCTTCCCGAGTTCCAGCGAGATCTTAGCTCAGCCCCAGACACACTCTGCCCTGGAGAAGAGTGTGGGCAGGACTGCGGCCCAAGGCCAACTGCACTGTCAGAGAAGGCCCCAAGGCCAACTGCACTGTCAGAAAAGGCCCCAAGGCCAACTGCACTGTCAGAGAAGGCCCCAAGGTCAACTGCACTGTCAGAGAAGGCCCCAAGGCCAACTGCACTGTCAGAGAAGGCCCCGAGGCCAACTGCACTGTCAGAAAAGGCCCCAAGGCCAACTGCACTGTCAGAGAAGGCCCAGCCCCGGCACAGGCCGGCATAGGCAGTGGCAGCAGCCTGCCTCATTCTTCCAAGACCAATCATCTTTGCCCTGATGACAGATAGACAGACAAGGGGGGACAAACCTCCTGCCCTCACACCAAGGATACCTCTACCAATGCTAAAATCAGAGACCCAGGATCCTGCTTAGCCAGCAGAGCTGGACTGGACAGCCGCCACCCAAAATATTCTCAGAGGGCGACAACAAGGAAAGACCCTGCTCCTGAGTAGGTCCCTGTAGGAGGGGAGGGACCACACGGCACAGGGCTGCTGACAATGTCCACTTCTAATAGTCCACGTTCATTAAGAGCCAACCCAGGGCTCTCCTCCCCCAAGGGGAAAATGGGTGCCACACTGAGCGTTTTCTGCACTTACCACCATGCACCTGTACCTTTGGGGGCAACTGGAGGTGGAGTCTGCACCCTGCCAGAAGCTGCTTCTTTCTGGAAGCTTTCTGGGTAGCGGCACATCTGGCCTTACCCAGAGAGCTTTACACGGCTTTAGGCCACAGACCCATAGGCGGCCTGCTTTGTCTAGCTTGGCTAAGGTGATTAGAATGTAGATAGCAACAGGCATTGTTTCCAAAGAGCCAGAGGAGCTACGGCAACATCTTCTCTACATTAAG